>NC_058044.1:485000-627500 GCF_020085105.1 Siniperca chuatsi
CTCTGTCTCTGCTTTAAAATCTGGTCTTTAAACCCATTTAAAATAAAAACACCATTATTATTATGAAGATAAACACTCTAATAACCACCAAGCAACCCTCCTGAACACTGTCCTTGTGTTTCTCTCATTCACAGATTCCTGAGGAGGTGAGTCAGTCTGCAGGCAAACTCTTCATCAGATGTTTCAAACTGTTTCAAACTAACCCGTTTGACCCGGCGTCCGTCTGTCCGGCAGTACCGAGGCTGTCCCAGCGTCCACATGAAGAAGGATTTCTTCCTGCGTCACTCCTCCTGCGCTCGCTCAGAGACCTTCATCAACCTGCGAGAGGTGAGCGCCAGGCTCCGCCTCCCGCCGGGCGAGTACCTGATCGTCCCGTCGACCTTTGAACCCTCGCAGGAGGCCGACTTCGTCCTGAGGGTGTTCACCGAGAAGCAGTCCGAGACCGAGTGAGTCTGTCAGACCAGAACCAGAACCAGAACCAGACAGATGTTTCTAGTTTTTCACTAAATGTCGTGATGTCTGTGTGAATCTCTGCAGGGAGATGGACGACGAGGTGGGGGCAAACTTTGATGAAGAGGTAAAACATCCAGCCTTTCTTCCTTTAGATTACATTTTGAAATAACTTTCACTGTTTAGTTCGTTCCAACAGACTTTCTTCAGCTCACTTCATTCGTTGACGCTCAACGGTCTGAACGTCTTCATCTTCATTTATATTGTCCTTCATGACCTTTGACCTCAGGAGCTGTCGTTCTTCTTCTCTGCAGGAGGAAGTCTCAGAGGGCGACGTCGATGATTCCTTCAGGTCCATGTTCGCTCAGCTGTCTGGAGACGTGAGTGTTCATGTTTCAGTGATGAATATGAAAACACATTCGTTCCTTCATGAAATGATTCAAACTGAAGCTGAAAACATGATTAGAGGTTAGCATCCCGGCTGTCCTCTCTCGTCAGGACATGGAGATCTCGGTGCGAGAGCTCCGGACCATCCTCAACCGGGTCGTGTCCAAACGTAAGTTCTGCTGGTTTTTTGTAACCAATAAATATAAATCATAACAGGACAAAAGAAACTCTGGTTTCTAACAAACACAAAATGTCACGATCATTAATGAACATGTCCTCTAGTGGAAACATTGAACTGAAACGTGTCAGGAGAGAAACGTACAGATACGATCAAACGAAATAACGTCATCACAGCATCAGCTCAGAAACAAACAGCAACGTTATTAAACTGTGCTGAGGCGCGACCTCGTCTGTGCTTCCCTGAACACACCGGCTGAACCTTCATACAGGACTGAAGACCGGCAGGAACACCAAGACCTCACTTCTGGATCTGTTACCGTTTTATCTGATTTAGTGATTTTTTCATCATTTAAAGTCCAGCTGTGTGTGTGTGTGTGTGTGTGTGTGTGTGTGTGTGTGTGTGTGTGTGTGTGTGTGTGTGTGTGTGTGTGTGTGTGTGTGTGTGTGTGTGTGTGTGTGTGTGTGTGTGTGTGTGTGTGTGTGTGTGTGTGTGTGTGTGTGTGTGTGTGTGTGTGTGTGTGTGTGTGTGTGTGTGTGTGTGTGTGTGTGTGTGTGTGTGTGTGTGTGTGTGTGTGTGTGTGTGTGTGAGTGTGTGAGTGTGTGTGTGTGTGTGTGTGTGTGTGTGTGTGTGTGTGAGTGTGTGAGTGTGTGAGTGTGTCTGTGTGTGTGTGTGTGTGTGTGTGTGTGTGTGTGTGTGTGAGTGTGTGTCTGTGTGTGAGTGTGTGTGTGTGAGTGTGTGAGTGTGTGTGTGTGTGTGTGTGTGTGTGTGTGTGTGTGTGTGTGTGTGTGTGTGTGTGTGTGTGTGTGTGTGTCTGTGTGTGAGTGTGTGTGTGTGTGTGTGTGTGTGTGTGTGTGTGAGTGTGTGTGTGTGTGTGCGTGAGGTATTTGACAGACATTTTGAATGTTTTTAATGCCAGCAGCCTTCCAGTCTGTAAACTAGTAAAGTCCGGATTATTACTATTTTTTTTATTGATTGATTTATTGATTGATTATTAGCAACGCGTGCTCATGATGAATATTTAATCTTTTAACCAGAAGGAAACACAAAGAACCTCGTTCTCGAGACAAAAGCAGACAATTATGTTTGAATATGAAAAGAATCCGAAACACAAATCAATGACATCGAGTCTCACAGTAACATGACTTCTTCTTCTGTGGTTGTTTATAGACAGAGACCTGCAGACTGATGGTTTCAGTATGGAGTCCTGCAGAGCCATGGTCAGCCTCATGGACGTATCCTGGTTCTGCTGGTTCTGCTGCTGTCTGCTGGTTCTGCTGTTGGTTCTGCTGCTGTCTGCTGGTTACTGCTGTTTATTTTTGTTAGAGTCCAGCAGAAAGTCTTCCTGAAAGGACCAAACTGAAACCAAAGGCTGCTGGAAATGTAGGCGTTCTGAAAACTGATGGTGGGATTTGTTTCTCAGCAGGTCAGAGTCCTTGAATGAATCCTGGGTTGTAACTGATTCATTCATTTGAACCGACTCACTGTTTAGTTGAAGAAAGTGACATGTAGGTGATAACCGCTGCTAGAACAAACTATTTAGTACTATTTGTAGTAAAAGTCTTTGTTCTGCTGTTCAGTTTTCTTGTTGAAATGAAAAAGTGTCGACCTTGACTGGAGCTCAGAAAGACGGCAGCGCTCGGCTCGGTCTGCTGGAGTTTCAGATTCTCTGGAACAAGATCAAGAAGTGGCTGGTAAGTTCTACATCAGTTTCATTGTGTTCTGCGGTGGAACTTATTATGTACTAATATATAATATATATTATATATATATATATATATATATATATATATATATACTCACGTTCTGTAGTTTGATGCTTCACAGAGAGCAGCAGCTGTGGTCAGCTTCAATCACGTCAGTTGTAATTGAATCCACTGCAGGTGGTAAATTCAGACTGACTGGTCTGCAGAGAGCCCTGACCTGAACCGCCCGGCACCTCAGGGATCAGCTGTGAGGCTAACACGCTAGCCCCCCAGGAACAAGCTAGCAGTAGTCAGTGACAGAATCCCTCCCGAGTCGACGGGTCACGCTTGTGTTGAACACTTTGGATGCAGGACTTTACTTACCGGCGTATTTTTGCTGTTTTCCCTCTGCAGGGAATCTTCAGAGAGTTCGATCTGGATAAATCAGGATGTATGAGCTCCTACGAGATGCGTCTGGCGCTGGAAAATGGCGGTAAATTATGTAAATCCTGATGTCACGGCGCTGACGATCCTGTTTTACTGAACTAACCTGTGATCTCTGGTGTCCTCAGGATTCAAACTGAACAACAAGTTGCACCAGATGCTGGTGGCTCGATACGCCGACAACGAGCTCATCGACTTCGACAACTTCACCTGCTGTCTGGTCAAACTGGAGTCCATGTTCAGTACGTGCAGCAGCGACCTCGCGCTCTGACGGCGGGACGGGTTTCACAGCTAATTCAGCGTTCACGTCACGTTAACGTGCAAAGAACGGATAAATGTCCTGTTCCTCCACAGAGACACAGAGTTCCTTTCAATCAGCTGCGTTAGTGTTGCACATGTAACTGTCAGTGGTGGAAAGTAAGCAGTTACTCAAGTACTGTAATTTTGAGGTACTCGTACTTTCCCTCATTCGTCCAGGATCGTCGAAAAGGTTTCAGTCGTAGTCATCAGGTAGACTCCTCCCTGAGGGCGGGGCTTAAGCAACACAGAGTAGCTTAAATTTCTGAGTTCTCAGACCATTTTCACAGTTGAGAATGACTTCCGGATGGGAGCCGAAACGTCTGGATTCTGAAAACAGCGTCCAGACGACTGCGACTGAAACTCGTACTTTACTTAGGTATTTTCTGCTACTTTCTACTTCTGCGCCGCTACATCTCAGAGCGAAATATTGGACTTTTACTCCACTACACTACAGATTCAGATTTTACAAACAAAACATGTCATCACCTTTAAAATTCTGACACATTTGTTTCCCGAATAAATCTGTACAATGTGACCTGAACGCAGCACGGAGCCTCGGAGCGACACTGGGTGAAGCTTCGGCGCTTTAGAGAAAGACTTCCTGTTGCAGGGAAGTGGAGGTGACTCCGTGGTGTTTGTGTTTTCCTCAGAGACCTTCCAGCAGCTGGACCGAGACGCGACAGGAAGCGTGGAGATGAACATCATCGAGGTACCAAACTTTAAACCAGACAGAAGCTCTTTAATTAATTAAAGTATATGAATGTGTTTTCCAGTATTTATACATTTATATTAAAATCACACATTATCAGGAAAATGATGGTTTTCTAACAAAAGAAAAGTAAATGCTATGCCCATAACTACGGTGGCCGACAAGCAAAGTACAAAAACATCTTTTGACGGTAAACATGCTGCAAATACACACAACCCACATCTGTTACGGGGGGGGGCAGTCATCATCTTACAGGGATTAAATCAGTGAGGAAGCCGCTGTGCGAGCCGAGCCTGTCGGAACTGAAAACTTCTGTGTGAGAAACCTTTCGGACTGCAGTCCGTCTGCCATCACTGATGAACCGGCTTATTATCTCTGATTACAGCTCCAACATTTTTTCAAATTCCTTCAAATTTACCTTCATTTCCAGCTTTACAAACCTTTTCTGTGGATCTGAGGTGAGTGCAGCTGCAGACAGAAGCAGCGAACAGGTGAAACGGACCTCTTTAGTGTCGCTCGTGCTGTCAGATGAATGAAGATGTGTTCTTGCGTTGCAGTGTGTTTGTCCTTGCCGGGCCACCGTACATAACGCCAGTTAAAATCACTTTCATACTTTAGGAGAATAAATATTGTGCGTGCTCCTTTCGTTGCCGCTTTCTGTTTGACGTTCAGTTCGAGCTCCTCTTCAGTAGAATATTAACGAAACTAAAGATATAAAATCATTTTTTTAGTCTTGTTTTACCTGAAAACGTTACCAGCATGTTTCAGCCCTGAGTAGTGTCTGCAGGCTTCCGTTCCGTTTTAGCGTCTTTAAGTTTCCAGACAGGATGTTTAACTGTGATTACTTTACGCCGAAGAAATAAGGGATCCGGCATTTGTCCTCCAGAATTTTGTTAATAATTAAAACAGACTGTTATCAGACCGTTTATCCTGATTTTACGTGTTTATTTTATTTTTCTTTCTGTTTTTATGTCTTTAATCTTTCATCTTATCTTTTATTTCTTTGATATTGTGTTGATTTTAATTTGCTGCCATGTATGAAGCACTTTGTCTCTATAAAGAAAGATTATTATTAATATTAATCAATTCTATGTAATCTGGTAATTAAAATAAGAGAAATAGAGACAAATCAGTTATGTGAGTTTAGTTTGTTGAATTTATAAGCAGTTATTGATTTGCAGAGAACAAACTTCTGAAGAAAATGTAATTAATCATCTAACTCAATAAAAAATATGAGAATATTTTTTTTAAATTAATTAGTATTTACATACAAAATCTAAATAAATAAAATAGAAAATTGTTACAGCTACGAGATAAAAGCCTTAAAGCTTGCGACTAATTATGGCTTCACTAAAATAAAGTATGATGTCATTCTCTGCGGCTCGCACACAGTTTCAGTGATTAAGGTTCATCAGCCCTTCAGATGACTCTCAGTCAAAGTATAAAGTTTCAATAAACTGCTGTGTGATCGGTGCTCTTCCTCCTCCTCTTCCTCAGTGGCTGTATGTGACCATGTGTGGCTGAAGAAGAAGAAGAAGAAGAATCTGAACTTCAGTCAAAGTGCCTCCAACAGGAAGAACAACGGGAAACCAGACTGTTCCACTGCAGCTGCACTACACTACACTACTACAGAACTACACTACTACACTACTACAGAACTACACTACTACAGAACTACACTACTACATAACTACACTACTACAGAACTACACTACTACATAACTACACTACTACAGTACTACACTACACTACTACAGAACTACACTACTACATAACTACACTACTACAGTACTACACTACTACATAACTACACTACTACAGTACTACACTACACTACTACAGTACTACACTACTACATAACTACACTACTACAGTACTACACTACACTACTACAGTACTACACTACTACATAACTACACTACTACAGTACTACACTACACTACTACAGAACTACACTACTACATAACTACACTACTACAGTACTACACTACACTACTACACTACTACACTACTACACTACACTACTACACTACTACAGTACTACACTACACTACTACACTACTACATAACTACACTACTACAGAACTACACTACACTACTACAGTACTACAGTACTACAGTACTACACTACACTACTACAGAACTACACTACACTACTACAGAACTACACTACTACAGAACTACACTACTACAGAACTACACTACTACATAACTACACTACTACAGTACTACACTACACTACTACAGAACTACACTAAACTACTACACTACTACAGTACTACAGTACTACACTACACTACACTACTACACTACTACATAACTACACTTCTACAGTACTACACTACTACAGTACTACACTACACTACACTACTACATAACTACACTACTACACTACTACAGTACTACATAACTACACTACTACACTACAACACTACTACATAACTACACTACTACAGTACTACACTACACTACTACAGTACTACACTACTACAGTACTACACTACTACACTACTACAGTACTACACTACTACACTACTACACTACTACAGTACTACAATACTACAGTACTACAGTGCTGTGTTGACATCATCAAAGTCTTCCATCATCAGTATAGAAGATCACTTCTGCCAGAAACAAATATGCTCATTAACATAATTCTGATTTAGTAAATCAGAAGTTTCAAATTCTGTTTTTAGTCTAAAATTGAAGTATAATCATTTTTTTATTATTATTTCTAAATGCTGAAGTGACCCGAAGACAAGTGTGTCAAAATGAATCAGATGCTAAATCAGAGATACTCATGGGAGTTGTAGTCTTTTCATCTGTTTCTGTGCAGGACTGTAACTAATGAAGACACTGAGCTCAACCATTCGAAAAATCAACTCTGCTGATGTTAAATATTTTCAGATTTGACTACGTTTAGGCCACAAAAGAAAGAAAGAACATGTTGAACGCAGAGGTATCCATGTTTACTAGCTAACAGTAGCTTAGCACATTACTGCCACCAGCAGTGAATGTGAACATCTAAAGAGTTAACTAAACATTTGAACGAGTTAATAAAATATGAAAACTCCAAATAACTACAGACATTTTCAGAGGGGGGTTGAGTTTCTGGCAGCAGCGAGCTTCCATACTTCCAGACAGCGTGACACCTGCAGTGGAAACACTGCAGTACTACATATTCCCACACTACATTATTACTGCAGTACTACATATTCCCACACTACGTTACTGCAGTACTACATTTCCCCACACTACGTTACTACAGTACTACATATTCCCACACTACGTTACTGCAGTACTACATATTCCCACACTACGTTACTGCAGTACTACAGTATCACAGTACTGAAGCCGAATGCTCTGCTGCTGTATTTATGCACTGGCTGCCTTCAGCTCTCTGCAGATAGGGGGCGCTACAGCTCAAACATTATGGCCTCTGCATTGATTTATTTATGTATTTATGAGACTGAGCTGCTGTCTGCCGCCTCCATCACACCTCCACCTGTGAGTCTGGATCTTCTGCGGTCCCCCTCACCTGGACCTATTCCCACCTGAGAGTCAGAGCTCTGGGTTTATTTTGCCTGAAGGCCTCAGCAGGTGGAGGTGTTCAGGTTCAGCTTGGCCAAACAAACACTGATGTAGTAGATCCTGATGGAAACATCAGCCTCATGTTTTCTCTTATTAAAGGAAACCGAACAGCCGACTGTGTGTTTGATTTCACTGTTGCACCTGCATCATGTGACCCACCTGTTTCTCACCTGTTGCCACTGATCAGGTCTGCGTGAAGCTGCTCGGAGGAAAAGTTTGCTCATAAATCAAAAGTCTAAGAATGACGTCATGTTGCTGTTATCTTTAGAACTCAGAATTAAAGATAAATGTTCAGACAAATGATTAAAATGATTAAAATGAATATAGTGACAGGTGTGTGCAGGTCAGAGAACACCTGACAGGTTTTGAAATAACTATAATACGTCATTTGGAGAAAAAGTTTTAACTTTATTTTATTTCATCGTTCTTATCTTGATAACAGTTTTATAGGAATCATCTGTTTTTAGTCCCTAATTAACGAACACCTGTATTTACAGGTGAGGAGGAACTAGGCCGTGACTTTCAGGGATTTTAGTTTCTGGAGGCTTGTTGCGAGTCAAACCTGACAGAGCAGGAAATAAAGATTAAGTCAAAGAAGGCAGACAGGAGTTATCATGAGTATTTATATTTTTATCAACATACATTTGATTATTTCTGCCTGGCCACTCTGATGAAGTGTTTCTGTAGTTTCAGCTGTCTTGTGTTTCAAGGTGCGGCTGAATCTTCCTGTGGAGGAACCAGAGAGCGAAGTGTTTACAGAATATTTAGGATTTTAATATCACTTTAACGCCACAGTCAGCTGCTGCTGCCAGATCAGATCTGCAGTCCAGAAGTAAAACTTAACATTTCTGAAGAGTTTTTGGTTCAAAGTGAAGTTTAAAGACAGAATCGCGCACATCAGTCAGTTTTCCTTTCTACGTGAAGAACACAAACACAAATGTTGAGGTTCACTCCTGCAGCTGCCAGACTCCCTTTAGAAAACCTCTGATTTTACTGCAGCAGGGTCTGACAATCTGTCCCGCTCAGTCCTGGTTCTGGGGCTCCCGTCCTTCCCTTCCCTCCAGCGGGCCCAGCAGAACGGCCTGGGCCTCCAACAGCGTGGTGTCGGTGTTGGCTCCCAGGAAGCGGGCGGTGAGCTCCAGATCCTGCAGCCGCAGCCGGACCCTGCTGCCCCGCTGCAGCTTCTCTCCGTCCGCCGGCCGCCGGCACACGCAGTGAAACTTCCCGCCGAAGTCGATGTACAGGTCGTCCTGGACCACATGGAAGATCCTCCCGACCACCACCTTGTCTTTGGCCGGTCCCATCTGGATCAGCGGGGACCGGCGGAGCAGCGAGGCGAAGCTCTCCCCCTGGCCGGAGGAGGAGCCGCTGCTGCCGGCCGCGGCGCTCTCCGTCACCCGCCGGAGCTCCGACTGCAAGTCGAAGGCGGCAGCGAAGCCGGATCTGGGTCTGTCCGCGGCGGGGTGGCCGCTGCCGGAGGCCCCGCTGGAGTCTGAGCTGAAAGAGTTTCTAATGAACCTGGAGGAGGTTAACCAGACTCCACACCTGAAGCTGGGAACAACCTTACACATGGCCGCCATGTTGTCCCACAATGCCGAGCGAAGAACACTGACTTCCTGCAGAGAGGCCGCGCTCACAGCGCCACCTGGCGGCTCCACCTGGCGGCTCCACCTGCAGCGCGTTTCCTTCTTTAAGAGCCTGAAAGGAGAGTCTGACCGCTGTCTGCAGCCATTTTGAATGATTTCAGTTGTAGTCGTTTTTCAAACCTCACCCGACGTCACAGTGGACTGTGAGAAACTGTGACGGACATTTTATTGACCAAACAATTTATCGCTTTCTGAAGAAAATATAATTTAAATATATTATATATTATTTTACTTGTTCAGTGACAGCAGCCGGAAGGTGGCGCCGTAGTGACGCGACGTCGTGACGTAATGTGACGTAGTGACGTTACCCCCGGAGGGTGAGAGAAAAGCTGCGCATGCGCACTGCAGTTGTACCGGAAGACGCCAACATGGAGGTGTTTGTGAGCGCTCCGAGTTCCAGGTTTTCTAACTCGATGTTTCCAGGTGGATCTGTGGTCAGAGACGTTCTGAACAGGTTCATCCAGCCACAGGTGAGTGTTCACGCCGAACACAGGCGGGAAAACAGAAACAATCCGGGGCTGAGTGTCGCTGTGTTAGCTGTGTGCGCTGTGTGCTAACGCTAGCTAACAAACACAAACAGAGAACTACGGACTGACCGGATAACGTTTCCTTAACGTTTCCTTAACGTTTCACGTTTCATTTCAGCTTAGTTTCCTTATTATCAGGCCGACAGGTGACGTTAGTCCAGATGATCCAGGAAGTCTGTTTCTCCAGTATCACTGACCTGTGCTGCAGTTACAGCAAGACACGAAAGTTACAGTTACACACACACACACACACACACACACACACAATATGTGTATATAACGTGTGTGTGTGTATATATATATATGTATAATTAGCAGTTAGGTGAGACAGAGCGTTGCATTATACAGGCCGATGGCAGCAGGTTTTGAAACATCTGCCTTCTGATGATTTTCTTAGAAAAAGGTTTAATATTGATCATCATCGATAGTCCATTGGCTGAAATCGAGACACCGCACCTGTGGAAGGTGAGGGGGGCTGGGGGGCTGGTTTTCCACCCAGAGATTTGTCATTTTATTGATCCTGAGGGGAAACTCTGTTCCAGCAGCTCGCTGTCCGTCAGTCACACAGGTCAGAGACATGAGGTACCAGGTGGGTGTAAGTCTAAAAGTAAGATAAGTGTGAAGTACAAAGTGTGTTTACCTGTTGATGATGATAATAATACAGTATACAGTAACAGTGCATGAGCTGTCAGGTTATTAAGCTGATCATGAGACGGCGGATATAAACAGCAGACATGTTAACAGCGGTGTTTGATCTGAGATCTCCGGTTCTTTATTTTTGGATTTGGCCTCTCTGTTAGGAGGACGGACCTTCGGTCCAAAACAGCTGTGACGTTTGTGTTGCATAATTGAACTCAGCATTTAAAACACCTCCAATACCATTTCTGCATTAAACATCTCCGAAATGTCTTGATGGTAAAAGTCAGCAGCGACGCCTGACGCTGTGTTCTGCGTCTGCAGGGACTTTCCTCGGACGATTTCTACGCGATCAGAAACGGCCGACTGTGCGATCTGGACGATCCTCTGCGGCATGGAGCTGTCTATCACCTGGAGCCCCGCCTCTGTGGAGGGAAAGGAGGTGTGTTCCGGGAACTAGACGAAGCCTAAACCAAAGTTTTGAGATGAAAGATGGCGTACATAAACTTACATAAACCTGTGTGTTTTTCAGGGTTCGGCTCCATGCTGCGAGCTCTGGGCGCTCAGATCGAGAAGACCACAAACCGCGAGGCCTGCAGAGACCTGAGCGGGCGACGCCTCCGAGACGTCAACCACGAGAAAGAGTGAGAGAACAAAAACCAGTTTCCCATAAACAATCACATCAGCGAACACAGAGCGAGTTAAACCAGAACAGCGTCAGGGAGTTTCTACACGAACGCACCCGAAGAGCATTTCATAATGATTATGAGTCCGGGGTGAAAGTGTCATCCGGCCCACTGCGCTGTCTGGTGGTGAGTCTGGGGTCCACTCACCAGAGCTTTACCCGCCGGGACAAACGTCCAGCAGAGTCTCGACATGCAGGACTCTGCAGATACATTTCACACAGAACAACACCAACAGATGCATGTGGAGCAGAATCAGGCAGAGACCCGCTGATACTTAACATTCAGCCCCCGAGACCCCCTCCATCCCAAAGCCCTCCAGACCCAGGAGCTGAGCCCAGAACAGAGTCCCCTATGTCAGCTGGTGCTGAGACTCACTGCCCCCCCTCAGACTCTCGGACCAGTCTCACAGCAGCACTGCTTTCCAAACACCAGTCAGAGGAAACCAAACTACAACACGACGTAAAGAAACCTGAATCTGGATCACTGGACAGAAACTAAAAGCCAGATCAGGTCAGAGAGTTATCTGGACCTGGTGAGGTGAGACAGGTGAGGTGAGACAGGTGAGGTGAGACAGGTGAGGTGAGGTGAGACAGGTGAGACAGGTGAGGTGAGACGAGACAGGTGAGACAGGTGAGGTGAGACAGGTGAGACAGGTGAGACAGGTGAGGTGAGACAGGTGAGACAGGTGAGGTGAGACAGGTGAGGTGAGACAGGTGAGGTGAGACAGGTGAGACAGGTGAGATGAGACAGGTGAGGTGAGACAGATCTTCCTCCTACAGAGTTCAACATTCAGTGAAATAAGAACGTTTCCTTTAACGAGTTCAGCTCTGATCTCAGATTTCAAAGAGCTCGACGTTAAAAATCCTCCGAGGAGACGGAGACAGTTATTATTATTATTATTATTATTATTATTATTATTATTATTATCTGTAAATATTTTAATATCACATTTCTTCTGTTTGTTTTTATTTCACACTTCGGCAACGTTAACGTCTGTTTCCCAGAGACAATATCAACACACACACAAAGGTTGCAGTGTTTAGTTTTCACTTTTTGTATTTTAACTGCAAGTCCACATTTATTATTATTATTTTATTATTTTATTATTATTAATCATCTGTAAATATTTTAATATCACATTTCTGTTTGTTTTATTTCACACTTGCTTTGGTAACGTCTGTTTTTCACTTTACTGACGGTTAGTCTGAAGATTTCTGCTGATGTGACTGTAGAAACAAGTTCCACTCTTCTTCTGTGGTGTGTGTTCACACTGATGGAACTCTTCTTCTGTGGTGTGCAGGATGGCGGAGTGGCTGAAGAATCAGGCGGAGCGCGAGGCGGAGAAGGAGCAGCGGCGTCTGGAGCGCCTGCAGAGGAAACTGTCCGAGCCCAAACACCAGTTCACTGATCCAGAGTACCAGCAGCAGTGCCACGACCTGTCGGAGAGACTGGAGGACTCGGTGATCAAAGGTCAGAGCTCACGGAGCGCGCTCGGGTTAAAACTCCGAGGGAAGACGAGTTAACAAAGACGCGGCCGGCTCGGCGGCAATAAGAGATGACGTTTGTTCGTGTTTCAGGTCTGCAGGCGTCCTCCGGCGGCCAGGTGAAGGCGGATGACGGCTCGGCAGCGAAGAGACCGAACTCGGATCAGAGCGAGCAGCCGCACAAGAAGAAGAAGAAGAAGAAGGCGGCGGCGGCGGCGGCGTTCTGGTGAGTCGCTCGGTTTCCTTCCTCGTATGTTTGAGTGGAAAAGCGAAGAGGAGGCTGGGCCCTTCCTCACACTGTCGTCATGGTTACAGGACGGGCGTCGACGAGCTGCTGAGCTCAGAGGACGAAGAGTCTCCGTCCACGTCCTCCTCCGGCTGTGGAGCTGCTGCAGTTACCATGACGCCGCAGACAGAGGAGGCGGAGCCTGAGCAGAGCAGCAGGTAGAGTCCGGCTCCACGTCAGACCTGATCCACAGAGTCCAGATTCACTTCAGTACCAGAAGCATCACCTAGATTTTTCTGTTTGTTTAAATCGTCTCTTCCAGCTCCTCTTCAGCTGACCGGGCCCCCAGACCCCCAGAGGACCAGAGACCTCCACAAACCTCCAGAGACCAGGCCCCCAGACCCCCAGAGGACCAGAGACCTCCACAAACCTCCAGAGACCAGGCCCCCAGATCCCCAGAGGACCAGAGACCTCCACAAACCTCCAGAGACCAGGCCCCCAGATCCCCAGAGGACCAGAGACCTCCACAAACCTCCAGAGACCAGGCCCCCAGACCCCCGGAGGACCAGAAACTTGTAGAAGCTTCTAAACCATCGGAGGAGTCCAGCAGTTGGTCTCTGCAGCAGGTCAGTAGCTCGTCCTCTGTCCATCCCATAATGTCTCAGAACTGGACATTTTATTCTTTCAGGTTCTTTCTTTCTCAAAACGAAGAGGCCTAATAAAACTTGTCCCAGTGAAGCAGAACTAAAGCAGCCCAATCCGGATCGATCCGGATCTGAATTATATAGTTTATTAATATTCGACCCACTGAACACAATTATAACATCAGATACATTGATCAGTCACTTCAGTCAGGGCGAGGGCGCCCACGCCGGCGACTTCGTGTAGATTGGTCCGTTAGAAAACGCTTCCTGTGATGTCAGAGGAAGTGAAACACGAACTGTATTATTCAGGACCCTCGCTCGCTCTGAAAGATCTGGTTCAGCCAAAGAAAAGTAACTGATTACAAAATCGTAGAAAAGGTTTCAGTCGTAGTCGTCTGGACGCTGTTTTCAGAATCAAGACGTTTCGGCTCCCATCCGGAAGTCTTTCTCAATTTCAGATCAGGTCTAAACAGCAGACACTCAGGGAGGAGTCTACCTGAGTATCTGTTGATTAGCTAGTTTCACCTGAAACTGACCTAATAGTTTCCATGATGGCCCAGTAATCAGTAATCAGGCCTATTGTTTCCTGGCTGCACCTCCCTCATCACTGTTAAGTACCTGATTAGCATGTGATTGGCTTGACCACGGTGTTAACACACTGTGGTAAACTTTGGGCAGATTGAATCTCAGACCACCATTTCTGTTCAAAGAGGGTTTTCTTTTTCACAAAAATGGCTTCCTTGACTCCTCTTTCAAACCAACTCTTCTCTCTACTGAGACTCTCCACCTCGCTGTCTTCAGATGTGCGGTTTGTAGCTTTCAGATGCAAACGCATGGCGCTCTGCAATCCTGAGTTAGCGTGTCGTCTGTGCTGATAAACACAGTGTGTTAACACCGTGGTCAAGCCAATCACATGCTAATCAGGTAGTTAACAGTGATGAGGGAGGTGCAGCCAGAAAACAATAGGCCTGATTACTGATTACTGGGCCATCATGGAAACTATTAGGTCAGTTTCAGGTGAAACTAGCTATGAACAGATACTCAGGTAGACTCCTCCCTGAGGGCGGGGCTTATGTAACACAGAGTAGCTTAAATTTCTAGTTCCCGTCCCATTTCTTCACAATTGAGAAAGACTTCCGGATGGGAGCCGAAACGTCTTGATTCTGAAAACAGCGTCCAGACGACTACGACTGAAACCTTTTCTACGAACACTCCTGGACGAATGAGGGACGACACCGTCTGATTACAAAATCAATAATTGAGATGATCGGCTCATTCTTTAAATGATTGATTGATTGATTAATAATAATTCTTTGACTGAGTGCTGATCACTTGTCCCCCTGCAGGGCCGGGCTCTGGATCTGTCCTCGGTGACGGCCGCCGCCCAGCTGGAGTCTCTGGGTCTGGACGTCCTGAAGGAGGAACTGACGTCTCGGGGGTTGAAGTGCGGGGGAACGCTGACGGAGCGCGCCGCCCGACTGTTCTCCGTCAGAGGGTTGACGCCAGAGCAGATCGACCCGGCGCTGCTCGCCAAACCAGGCAAGACGAAGAGGAAGTGAAGAGGAGGAGGGATCGTCTGATCCACGCGCTTAGCTTCCTGCTTTAAACTGAGGAAAGAGGAAGTGACCTCGAGTTCAGTTTGTGAAAGTTGAGATTTTATTTGTTTGATTTTTGTCAGTTTGAACATGAATCAGGTTTTTAACAGTGAAGACAAACTGTCCAATCAGAGAGCAGCGTTTTCAGTTCAGTTTAACATCGTTTTGTTGTAACCGTCACACTTCATTTCTCTCATTAAAACTTCTGAAACAAAACAAGTGTGTGTGTGTTTCAGGAACATGTGACGTTATGACCTCAGTGAGCTGCAGGTGCGTGACGCTGCTTCCTCAGGTGCACCTGTTCACCTGTGCCATCGGTTCTACCTGCAGGAAGCTTATAATGTTCAGCAAACCAGCATTACTATTACACAACAAGTAGTTCCGACCAATCTGATTGGTCAACTAGACATTTAGAGCGTGCTCAGACCGGCGTGACAGCACACCTGCTCGTCTCTGCGCCAGGTGTGCGCCTCGGCCTGACCAAACCTGATCCGAGACTTCCTGCAGGTAGAACTTATGGCACAGGTGTCGATCAAAAGATTCCATCCAGCGTCGTCCTTCAGTCTCCGTGCGAACAGGAAGTCAGTGCGCCCTGAGCAGCAGAGGATGATGGGAAGTGAAGTCAGCACTAGAAGCCGGGGTCCCAGGAAGTGAGCTGCGGCGCATCCAGCTCCTCGAAGCAGACGACGACGTCACCGGGCCTGAAGTCCACGTTGCCGTCAGCTGACAGGCCGCACTCCATCCCCACCTTCACCGTCTGGACGTCGTCCTTGTGGTGCTTCAGCGCCGCCAGAGAACCTGCAGGGAACACGAGAGGAGCGTCACAGGTTTCCTTCTAGTCCTAACAGTAGATCCAGGTCTGACGACGGGTCCGGGTCCGGGTCCGGGTCTAGCTCACCCTCCCACACGGTGTCTCGGCCTCGGATCAGCCTGAACTTGAGGCGACGGTCCAGCTGACCTTTCTGAACCCGACAGCCGGCGACGGGAACCTTCTTCTTCCCCACAGAGACGTCGAACATGGCGAGGACCGTCGCTTCACCTGGACAAGCAGAGAGAGCGCAGGTGAGACGAGCAACTTCCTGCCAGGTAGCGCCGCGGCGTCCGCGGTTAAAGGAACGCGCACACATCCTCACCGAGGACGCGCTCCGACAGGAGAGGCGGCAGTTTGCCGCTCAGCTCGTCCTTCAGCTCGTCGATCAGTTTATAGATGACGTCGTGAAGTCGCAGCGGGACGCCTCGCCTCGCCGCCAGCTGCCGGATCGAGCGGCTGGCCGCCACGTTGAAGCCGTAAATCGAACCTGGCGAGGAGGAAAGAAGAAAGACGTCAGATACTTCGGACCGATTGAAGTGCGTTTTTATATCGAGCTCGACAGACCGAACATTTATCAGTTTATGGAACCGATCAATAATCAGCAGATTCATCAATAATGAAAATAATCTATAAAGTTTTATAGAAAAACAATTTTATTTTTCAAAGTAAGAGATTAATAAAAGTTCTTCCTGATTCATACGGAGCCCTTTCTGCCCTGGAATCTGTTTCTGTAATATTATTATTGTCGGGGACAGGAAGTTTGTATTTTAGCTGCTGAGTCGTTGGAGTGTGTAAGTGCTTTCTGTCCGATCAATATTTAACTTGTGGTTATTAATTAAACTCCTTCGAGTCGACAGATGGTTTCAGATAGTTCGTTAATGTGAGTCTAACTTCAAAAACAACTCGAACTAATTTCAAATCTGTTAAATTATAAAGTGACGAGAGAAACATCGGACGACTTTAAAGAGTCTCTGAACGCCTTCTGCTGATGATGTCACAGCTGCTGCTGATGTCACAGCTGCTGCTGATGTCACAGCTGCTGATTGGCTGATCCAGGTATTTTTTTAGTGACCGTTTAAGACACATCGACCATCTACATTATGAACAAACTTCTCTGAACAAGTATTTGTTGCTGTGGCTCCTGACCTCTGACCCTCAGCCTCTGACCCCCGACCCCTGACCTCTGACCCCGGCCCCTGACCCCTGACCTCTGACCCCGGCCCCTGACCCCTGACCTCTGACCCCCGGGCCCACTCTGCTGCTGGTCGTTACCTGTGAATGTTTCGGCCATGTTGACGTCGTTCTCTGAAACGTCTCCGATGCCGAAGTGCAGAACCTCCAGCTGACACTGCTGCTGAGCGTCATAACTGTCCAGGATGTTCAAGATGGCTTCCACCGACCCGTCCACGTCACCTGAGGGGCAAAGGTCAAAGGTCAGTCAGGGAGGTCATAAGGCGAACGCCTTTATCGATAATTAATGAATTATTTGTTGTTTCTCTCGTCTGTAAGAGTTCTGAGAGCAGTGATCGCCATCACTGTTGTCATGACGACTGATTTCTCTCACCTGGAGCTTCTATTCTCACTATTTTACAAACAAGACGTGAAACACGAAGCTGCGTTCAGATTTAACTACTGAAAAGTGTTAAAATGGCGGCTGTGACATTACAGCGCTGTTCACGCGCCGATAATATAACGATAGATACGCTGACTGGCGACAAATACTTGGACTAGATTTTACTTTGTACTTTGACACGATATGAATCCGTCTTCCACTGAGTGCGTTTTTAACCGCTCTCAGCCCGAGGACGTGACGGTTACGCACACGCCCACAGCCTCAAACGTTCATCTTACGGAAAACGTGAATAAAAACGCACGTCGACGAGAGCCGGTGACTGATCTCAGGGACCTGAACCAAAGCGGCGAAGAAGAAGTGAACTGACCGTAAACAGGAACTTATCTTTAACAGGTAATCCTCAGGTGTGACTGCTGTGACCTCGGAGTGATGTCACAGCACGAGCGGCCTATCGGAGCCCAGCTGTGTGTGCGTACCTTTGATGATGAGCGGCAGGCTCGGCTCGTCTCTCTGCGTCCTCTCGCTCGGCCTCACGGCGAACTTGCTCTTGTTGGCTCGGTACAGAGCGGACTTCCTTTGCCTCCAGCTCAGGTGAGTTAGCCCCGCCCTCTCCTTCCTGTACTCCTCCAGGTGTAGTTTCTGTTTGAGCTCGATGACGCTCTGCTCCTCCTGCAGCTTCTGCTGCTCCTCCTCATAACTCCTCCACTCCACCACCTCCCTCGCTCGCTGCTGCTCCACGAGAAAACAAAGTTACACAGGTGAATCTACAGCACGCCACGCATCAGGCTCCGCCCCGGCGGCGGCGGCGGCGGCGTCCTCACCTCAGACTCGACCTCCAGGATAACCTCTCCAGCAGACGGCAGCTCCTTCCAGCCCACCACCTCCACCGCGGCGCTCGGCCCGGCCTCCGTCACCGCTCGCCCGTTCTCGTCAAACAGGAAACGGACTTTAGCCCAACTCTTCCCCGCCACCAGGACGCAACCTCGCCTCAGCGTCCCCCGCTGCACGATGGCTGTCGTTACAGGACTGAGGGACACGTGTGTTATTACAGCGAACATACTTCACCTGTAAACCCACCTGTACCTAATGGATCTGTATTATAGCGTGTTATGTTTTGCTCAGTGCGTCTCTTCCTGTGTGACTGACGTGACGGCGAGCTGCTGTAACGAGTTTCCCCTCGGGGATCGATAAAGTCTCCGAGCTCGCTGACGACTCACCCTTTGCCTTTGTCGGAGCGGCTCTCGATGACGAGTCCCTCCACGAGGCCGCTGGGCTCCGCCTTCAGCTCCAAAACCTCCGCCAACGCCACCGTGGCCTCGGCCAGAGCCAGCAGGTTGTCGCCCTGACGACGACAACGACATCGTCACCTTAAATCACACTGACCTCGTCTCCTCCGGCCGCCTGCAGGGGGCGCCACAGGTTTCAAACTGCAGTTCACCTTGAGAGCAGAGATGTGGATCGCCTGGACGTCTCCTCCGAACTCCTCGCAGACGACATCGTGGGCGAGCAGCTCCTGTTTGACTCTCCGAGGGTCGGCCTGAGGTTTATCGCACTTGTTCACCGCCACGATCATCGGAACTGAAACGACAAACAGTACAAACGGCAACAGTAGAAACTCAGCCCTCAGCTGTGACTGCCAGGTGGAGCGCATACCTTTGGCTCTCCTGGCGTGCTGGATGGACTCGACCGTCTGGTTCATGACGCCGTCGTCGGCCGCCACCACCAGGATGACGATGTCGGTGGCGTTGGCTCCGCGGGCTCTCATGGAGGAGAAGGCGGCGTGACCTGGAGTGTCCAGGAAGGTGATCTTCTCACCTGTAGGCAGCTGCACTGGAAGAAAAAAACGTCTGAAACAGTCTAAATGGTGTAGACGCTTCAAAAAAACTTTACTGCCAACAAAACTACCACTAAGGGTCCTCGGGTAGATAATAACGTAAATTCTGACGTAAACGCTGGTATTCACGTAAAGGACCTAATCAATGATTCATTGATTAATAAACAATTTTGATAATCACTCAATTATTTAAGTCATTTTTTAAACAAAAATTCCAAATTCGTCAAACTGAGTTCAGAAATTTTAACGAGCGGTTTTTAAACCACCGTTTAGCAGTTAATCGATTAATCAGCGATGACATGAATCAATAGTTGCAGCACTCAGTAATTCTACTCTACCTGTAACTGAAAGCACTTCCTGCAGGTGTTTCACAATAAAAGCCTCTCAGGAAAGGGAGAGATGCTGGAGGCTTTTAATTTGAAAGAACTCAAGTAAATCCTTAGTAACGGTTTTCATCCGTAGTTACGTCTTTATTTTTGTTTTTTAAACTATATTTTGTTTCAGTTTTATCGTTTGACTGTGTTCTTGTTGTTTTGTTGTACTAAATCATCTTGTGTACTGTTTTCAATATTTTGTCAATAAAGCTGAATAAAGCAGCAGGTGAGGCTCCTCAGGTGAGCGCTGTTACCTAGAAAAGCTCCGATGTGTTGCGTGATTCCTCCGGCCTCCGTGGAGACGATCTGACTCTTCCTCAGGCTGTCCAGCAGGCTGGTCTTACCGTGATCCACGTGACCCATGATGGTGACCACCGGGGGGCGGGACACCAGGCTGGACGGGTCTGCTGGGGGTCTGCCAGGGTCAGGGGTCAAGGGTCAGAGGTCAGAGGTCAGGGGTCAGGAGCATTTATTCTCAAGTCAAACTTTAACAAACGGAAGAGGGAATCTTACAAAGTTGAGATTCTGAGATGCAACTACAAATGTTTCCTTATCAACATTTATTGATCTGTTCTGCTGTGATGATGTCGTCAACATCCAATCATCACTCACCTACGATCAACAACGCAGCGAGCACTGCTGTCTTTCTTTTTAACAAACCGAGCTTTAGCTTTAGCTGCAGCGTTCTGCATCACTTCCTGCTGCGTTCTGATCAATCAATCAGTTTTATTTCAAGCGGAAAATCACCACGGCGAGCTTGTTTGACGCGTAGTGGAAGGCAAACGCTCTGAACCAACGGACTTTTTGCTAACAGAAGGAATGACCAGGAGAGCGAGAGCGCAGACGGCGTGCCGGCGTGTACGCGCTGATGAAGAGCGGCCAGAACGGCGTCACGTGGTCACGTGTGCAGCAGTAGCACAGCTAGACCAGAAAAAAGGACATTACAGATCCAAATGCATTGATGGCAGAGAATCGGTATCGACCGTACGGAGACGCCGTGGTAGCAGCGTCGATACGAGACTGGAAAGTCAGACGAGAATCAAAAATCACCCCAAGGCTTTTGACGGTCGATGGTCACTCCGATTCTCGAAAATCTGACAACTAGAACTGTTTAATCAGCATTTAACAGCAGAAGGTTCGTCCACTTCTTTATCTCTGAGAGACGAGCCTCTAAATGCGGGAGGCATCATGTGGCTTTACAGCGACGTACAGCGGCGCGTCATCAGCATAGCAATGACACGTAACGCCGTACTGCCACCGAGGCGTCATGTGGCTTTACAGCGACGTACAGCGGCGCGTCATCAGCATAGCAATGACACGTAACACCGTACTGCCACCGAGGAGTCATGTGGCTTTACAGCGACGTACAGCGGCGCGTCATCAGCATAGCAATGACACGTAACACCGTACTGCCACCGAGGAGTCATGTGGCTTTACAGCGGCGCGTCATCAGCATAGCAATGACACGTAACGCCGTACTGCCACCGAGGAGTCATGTGGCTTTACAGCGACGTACAGCGGCGCGTCATCAGCATAGCAATGACACGTAACACCGTACTGCCACCGAGGAGTCATGTGGCTTTACAGCGGCGCGTCATCAGCATAGCAATGACACGTAACGCCGTACTGCCACCGAGGAGTCATGTGGCTTTACAGCGACGTACAGCGGCGCGTCATCAGCATAGCAATGACACGTAACGCCGTACTGTCACCGAGGCGAAGGGCCGATCGCCGGGCTGCACCACGACTTCCTCTGGGACAAACCAAATCCGGGCCTCAGGTTGGACGGTGATGTCCACGTGATCAACTAGCAGCTTAATACCACTGCGTGTTCATCAGTGACATCACAGCGTGACATCACAGCGTGTCATTAGTTAGCGAATGAATCGGGTGAAATGAGACTTCCTGTCTCGTACCTCCGGTGGACGTCTCTGTTGGGTCTCTCTCTGCTCTCGCTCAGCTTGGCCCACCTGAACTTCATCCCTGATCGAGTCACCACCTCCTTAATCCACCTCTCCTCCAGAACTGAGTCCGGCTCCAGAGAGTCCAGATCCACCGAGGTGTTCAACAGAGCCTCCAACACGTGATCTGAGATACAAAAAAAACTTTATTCACACAGGCGGGTTCACACAGGAACTCTCTGTGGATCTTTGTTGTTTCTTACCAAAGTCTTTGTTCATGGCCTCAGCGAGAGCCGCCACCGTCATCCTCTGTTTGATCTCCACTTCCTGTTTGTCCACTTTAGCTTTGACCTTCGGCTCTTTCTTCTGACCTTTGACCTGCAGACACAAGTTCTTTACTGAACAGGAAATAACGCTCCGAACAAAGACTTATAAGAATTAAAGTCTGTAAATTCACGTTATTCAGCAAACTTTAGCTGTTAAACGTCCAACAGGTGCAGAAGTTTGACACAACAGCAGCGGACAGCGGTGAACTGTACGTACCCGCCGCAGACCGTAAATAAAGATGAACGCCGCGGCTCCTCCTCCTCTGTAGACTGTAATGAAGCCAAAGCATCCGGATACGGCAGCTGCCATCTTGGCTGGTGTCGTCATTTGGAGCCTTTTAACTAATTAAAACCAAACTTAACAGAAAATCACCTGAACGCAGCGGCGTGACGAGAGCGACCTGAACTGACAGGAAACGGATCTGACGCGCTTCGAGTTTTTAGTTTGTCCCATCGGCTAACATGGAGGGGGCGGGGCTTCAGACCTGTACTGCAGGCCGCCACCAGGGGGCGTCCAGATGCTCTGGCTTCAGTTTTAGGGAGCGGACATGTCGTCCATCTTTATAAACAGTCTGTTCGCACACACACACACACACACACACACACACACACACACACATCTGCATAGTGAAACATCTTATTTTCGTCCAACACGCAGTCAGACTCACCTGTTTGGAGGCGAACTTCCTGTTCTGTTGACAGGTGAGCAGGGGGGCGGAGCTTCGAGCAGGACAGAGGAGGGGCAGCGGCAGGAAGTTGCTGAGCAGAGCCGGGTCGGCGTGGACGAGCCGCCGGGCGCCCCGCATCACTGATGACATCACATTCATACCTGCAGACAGAGACAGGTGGAGAAAGATCTGAATCTTGACATGAAAGTGAAACTTGCTTCAAGATAAACTCGAGATTCTGTACCTGAACTACTGAAATGAAGTCCTGAAAGGTGTTTTTGTAGCTCGGTGAGGTTTGAAGCAGCTGCTTCCTCCAACCAGAGTCCGGCACAGAGACAGGAAGCGCACACACCTTCTACACACAGACGTCCTGTTAGGTTCGTCTCTGCTCAGGTATTATTATTATCTTTGTTTATCGTCAGGTGGTGACACAGGTGGAGCGGCTCCCCTGGTTGGTGCATTCAGGGACGGAGCAACATCTGACAACAGTCAAGGTTCAATAATGGTCCCACAGTTTCCCACGAGCACCTAAACGCACCAGCAGAGACAAAACAACAATGGCCGCCGCTGAAGTGAGAGCTGATTGGTGGATTACATCAGTGACGAACAGGTGTCGTTATCAGAAACCAAAATAACTAAATCCTTCATGAAGTTCGGCTTACAGCTAATACTGACTAACACCTGGAGAGCCAGGTGAACACATGAACACAACACCAAAGAAAGCTGCTTGTTGATTATAAAGATGCACAATTTATTTCTGTGACTTAACAATTCAGAAAAAATATGAAAAGAAATATTAAAAGCAAATTATTAATGAAATGTAGCCACGCAGAAGAGAAACTGCACGGAGAAATGGTGTTTGTTGGGTTTCATTAACTGAATTTACTGATAGTTTCATCACATTTCAGAGGACCAGGCGCAGGTTCAGCGGGTACAGGTGAGGTTTACCTGACAGCAGTCCGAGCTACGTCACCAGGCTCAGAAAGAAGCTGTGCTTCTGTTCCACTTCTCACCTGACAGAGTCCACTTTCCTCTTTCAGCTCATCCTGAAATAATCTGCTGGTTGAGTTTCACCGTGAAGTAAACCTCCGACAGGGCGCCGCCATGACAGTTGGCTGACAGGCCGGAGGGGCCGCCAGCGCCTCCTGCGGCCCGGAGTGGAACTGCGTCTTCTACTCTGCCTTGGTGTCGCATTACTGCCACCTGGAGCAGCGTTGGACCAGGAGTGAGTGTGCTGGTCTCTGTCTTTTACTTCACTACGTTTCTGTGACGGCTGCTTTACAAAGTGATAAATGGAACCACCTAATGATAAGTCTATATGAAGTAGCTAAAATAAGCCCCACCCAACTACATTAAGTTAAATAATAAACACTTTTAACACTGAAAGGAGCCAATCTGCATAATGAGTTATTTTAATTTGCAGCTCTTTGCTGATAATATTTGTGAACTTAGACTGCAAGTAAGATTTTAAAACTTTTACCTGTAGTGGAGTCTCTTCAGGTCTTTTACTGGAACAAAGGATCCGAAATCTTTATCACAACCTTATTATTCACGTCAAATCATAAGTCTAAACGTGTAACGTGTGATAATTACTGTTGGGATTGTGCAACAAAATGTGTTCAATAAAATCTACAAGTCTCACTAACGACACTTTTCTGTTTCATTTTTGTAGTTTTATTGTAAAAGTTGTAAATGTACACTTTCAACACAAATATATATCCGTTCAACACTGTAAACTTTTTATTTTGATGACAACTTTTGACAAATGGAAAAAATAAAAAATACAAACAGATTTTGGCCAAACTGGACCCAAAATGATTATAGCTAGCTACAAATAGCCAGCATATCCAATGTTATGGTTGCTGTTTTTAGCTAACCAGTGTTGTACAAGGACGTGTTTAGCCTAGCTTAGCACAAAGACTCCATCAAGAGATTCTGAGCGTCTGATTTACATGTTTTATGTTGACGAGATGAAGAGAGATCAAACTGAAGCATCTGACTCTGGAGAAGATTTAACAAAACACTGGACTGTTCCTTTAATAGTCCTCTCAGTTGCTTGTTAGCTAGCAAGCTAAAGTTTCAGATAGAATATTTCTGTCTAGCTTAATGAGCTCTTAGCTCATTAGCAACCAAAGTCTTGGAGGATGGGAAATTACTTAAAATCATTTTGAACAGTTAGAATATAATTTATACATAATGGGCTTTAAAGTTAACATTACCTAGCTAATGTTAGCGTAACTAGCTTTTCGTTTATAATATCACACTATTAAGCATAGCATGTTTTTGTGATCATTGCGTTATTTTTGTCAGTTTTTTTCTCTCTCTCTCTGATGGAGCTAGGCTAGTAGTTTCTATCTGCTTTCTTTGTGCTAAGCTAAGCTAACCACGTCATGGACCTATCTCTGCACTGGACACAGAGATGAACCTGATATCCATCTGAAACATCTGACTCTGGAGAAGACAGACGACAACAGGATTTCACTAAATGTTTCTTTAGGCTGTAAACAGGTGGAGGAGGCCTCAGCAGCCATCTTGCAATAATAAAATAAAATACATTTTGTCCTACAAAGTGATGACATGGCTAGATGAGTCTGTTACAGATTGAGCTAAAGATTATCTAAAGAACACTCACAATAACAGCTAACATCTTTCATTTTACAAAATAAATCTGCTGTTGCAAACAAAACCAGAACCACCATAATATTAGCATCATTTCAACTGCATTTCTGGGGGGAAATATAAGTTAGAAAGCTTAATTTTGACGACAATATAATCTTTTAAGGGTATAAAATTATTGATGTTAAAATCTATAATTACACAAAATATCTTGATGTACAAAAATAACAGACTGATAGGAGGTGAGCAGAACACCACGACACAAAGTTAAGTCCATTATTGTCTCTACATGGAGTCCAAATGGGGAATGTATATTCAAGTAAAATAATGAATAAGTAAAATAATATGGGACCCAACATTGAACCCTGTGGGACTCCGGTAATCAGCCACAAGCTCTAACTCCATGAAAAGTACTGAAGCTTCACTTTAAATGAACTGAAAGGTACATTTCCTCCTTATCTGCTGTTGGAGGAGCAGGCCTCAGCCAATCAGAGATGAGAGTTTTACGTGGGCATTTACTTCAATTTCCTTGCACTACATTTTCAGTTTTACAGTCTTTATGTAGATGAGTTTCCAGTGGTCTTTAGTAAAGTACTGTCACCTGTGGATTAGTTTTGTGCTATCGTTTATTAAAAGGACCTTTAACAATTCAATCAAACTCTTTTAACTGTACACTTTTTATCTCTGACTGAGGCTGGTAGTTATCTGTAGACATGCTTCCAACCTTTTTGGGTGGTGACACCTTAAAATGAAGGGATGCTTTCTTGTGGTCCCTCGTCACCTCGATTGTTTTGTGTCTTCTGGTTCAACCAGAGTGGTTTTATATTTGCTTTATTTGAATCATTTTAAATTATTTATGAAATTATTAGTTATTCCCAAGAAAGAGATTAGAGGAAAGTTTGAAAAACTAACAATGTTGTGTAGCAGAAATATTTTTTTTCCTGCTTTCCTATCCTCGTAATAATGTCGTGACCGCTCGTGTTTCTTAGCCTCACAGGTTGGGAACCGCTGTTCCAGAGGAAACTGAATTTGACAAATCCAAAATGCTGAATTATTCATTTAGCATCCTACCTACATAAAACTTAATAACAGATGTTATCTTTGTGTTACATTTTGCTACAAGAACACATATTTTTGTACCAACATTATTTTCTTTTTAGATTTTGACGGAACAAAGAATATTTTTCCTCTTGTTTTCTTTAAATAATTTGAGGTGAAGTAAAATAATTGAGGAATTTGCAAGAAAGAAGCAACGATAAAGGGAAAGTCTGAAAAAGAATTAAAATGTTTTTCCCCTTGTATTAATGTTATGATTCATCATGTTTATCTTGTGATCCTTTGTGGCGGTCCCAACAGCTTGATCAAACTGAATTTGACAAACTGTAAAAGCAAAAATGCTGGATTTTACATTTAGCACCCTCTAACTACACTGAAAACACGTTGCATCAGATGTTAGCGTCACAGTACAGGTTTGGACACAGAAACACAAGTAATATGTTTGTGTTGCTGCACAGGTTCCTTATAGAACAGGTCTCACCAGATAAATAACTCAAAGCCTTTTGGTTGGTATTTCCCTTTAAATCCTGTTCAAACGTCCAGAAGCAGCATTCAGTTTCTTCAAGTTTTATTTCTACAGGAGACAAGTAACAGAGAGAAAACACAGCGCCATCTTGTGGACAGAAAAGGTTTAAAAATCAATGAAAATGTAATTATATTAAATATCTATTTTCTACCTTAAATATTATTTACTATTATTTAATTTCACTTTATTATATTTTGAGGTAGAATTCTTTAGATTTTTTTTTTTAACAAGTTTTAAACTATTTTCTATTTTCACACCTTCAATTTTAATAGCAGGCATCAAAGATCCATCTCTCCTCAATTCTTTTCTACTTCATTTTAGTACTCAGTGCGGCGAAATATACAGTAACTGCATCATCATCATCATCATTATCAGATAATATGAGATACAAAAACAATACAACGACAGTATTCATCATCCATACCTGTAAAAAGCCCTAAATGATCACGTTTCATAGCACCACGATTATAAATAAAGTTGTATCAAATGTTTGGTCAGAGTTTGTGAAAAAGGCACATACTGACAAACAAAAACACTGCTACATGAAACAGCTACGAGTTCTTTTAAAGAGGTTACTGTAAAACTGAAAAACTGCACTTTTCTCATGTTTTTGGATCTTTTTCGACAAATTCACCGACAAACGTTTGAACACAGAGACCTGAAATATAAACGGTTTAACATTAAATACACGTGAATGTACAAGAACTACGTCACAATAAAAGACAGAACCGTCAGCTCTGATTTGACTCCCGGCGGAGGAACAGAGCGTCCCGCAGCAGAAATATCACAAGTTTGAGTCCGTCAGCAGCAGTTAACAGTTCAGTGAAAGTCTGCAGATTTAAACGCTCGCACGCAGTTTGTTTTCAGAAATCTGTCCCGTGTGATTTCAGGTAAAGGGACTGAAGCGTCAGCAGAGGTGAGTGCAGCATCACAGGAGAGGAAGAAGAAGAGACTCTGATGGAGGATTTAGGTGGACTCCAGAGGTTTTTGGAGATCTCACTGACATTTCCACACAAATAAACTGAAAGGAAGAAACAGAAGAATTAATGTGGAGATAAACTGAGAGTCTGAATCTGTTTGGAACCAGAGAAATATAGTCGTTGTCTCTGGGCTCGACTGTGTTAGCCTGAACCCCTCTCACTGCTGTCAAATGACCAGAAACATTTATTCTTGGCACTCTTTTGTTTTTTGTTGTTTGATTTTAAATCCCTTAATGTGTGCGTTCATTAACTCAGCTTTGTTTTGTTTCTGTATGTGTGTGCATGAGGAAATTAATCATAAATATATTGCTTATGATTGTTCTGAATTAATAAGAAAAGGAGAACATATTTCTTATTTCTTCTGATCTCAGTGTTTTGACTGTTTCTCCTCCACACTGATGGATCACCTTCACTGACTGAACCAGAAGCTTCAGGCCTCGAATGAGCCTGAGAGATCTGGTCTAACTTAATCTCACCTGCAGTCGCTGCCACCGGCGCTGATGACGTACTTATCGTCACAGGAGAAGCGAATGTTGGTCACATGAGCAGAGTGACCAAAGTAACGCTTGTGTTTTGCCTGTAAAAGATCAGAAGGAGGTGCAAAGAGGTGATGAAGTGATCTGGTGGACAGAAATCCACAATTTTTTGTTTAAGACTTTCTGAAGACTTCGAGAATTTATTGTTATACAAAGTTCACTTACAAATTTTTCTGAGCATGGAAAATCAAAGAGCTTGATGAGCCCGAAGTCGTCTCCGGTCACCAGGTTGAGTCCGGTGTGGGAAACACAAGCACAGTTAACGTCTGCCTTCTCAGTGTTACGAGGCCAAACGCCGAGAACCTCGTCACCCAGGATGCTAGGAAAACAACACCACCGCAATCAATATGAGTGATCCAACAGCCTTATGTTTTTAAGGCCCTCTAATATGTTCCCTAAGCCTTAAAGTGTGTTCCCAGAACCCCACAGTATATTCTATAAAATATCTACAATATGTTCCCTAGACTAGACTCTATATTATCATACCCTGGATCTACAGTATGTTCTCTAGGCTCTTCAGTATGATTCTTAGCCCTACAATATGTTCCACAATATATTCCGCAGGATCTACACTTTCCCCAGGTTCAACAGTTGGTTCCCTAAGCTTTGTGTTATGTTCTTTTGCCTACACAGAATCTTTCGTAGGCTGTATAGCATGTTCCCTAAGCTCTACAGTATATTCCTCAGGCTCTATAATTAGTTCCCTAAGCTCTACATTTACTTCTTTAGGCTCTATAGTATACTCCCTAGGGTTTACAGTAAGTTCAAGACACTCCTCTATAAGAGATTTTTAATCTCAGTGAGACACTTCTCCTGGTTAAAATATGTTCCCTAGCCTCTATGGTACATTAAGTTGCTTAACATTATGTTTCCTAGGATCTACAGTTAGTTCCATTGGTTCTACATTATGTTCCCTAGGCCCTAGAGTACGTCCCCAAGGCTGTACAGTCAGTTCCCTAAGCTATTCCTACAGCTCTACAAGATGTTTCTCTAGGCTTTATAGATAGTTACTTAGACTCTACATAATGTTCCCTAGACTCTACAGTATGTTTCTTGCCCGTAGAGTATGTTCCACAGTATATTCCCCAGGATCTACGCTTGGTTCCCAAGGCTCCTCAGTATGTTTCCTCCTCAGTAGGCTCTATATTTAGTTCCCTAAGTTCTCAAGTTAGTTGGGGCTCTAAAGTTAGTTCCCTAGGGTTTACAGTTCATTCACTAGGTTCTAAAGTTAGTTCACTAGGCTCTGCAGTATGTTCCAAAGGCTCAACAGTATGTTTCCAAAGCTCTACATTTAGTTTGCCAGGTTCTACTGTATATTCCTACCAGTCTACAGTATGTTCCCCAGGCTCTAGATTATGTTCCCTAGGATCTACAGTATGTTTCTTGCCTCTATAATATATTTCATGGTATATTCCCCAGAATCTAAACTTGATTCCTTAAACCCTTTTGTATTTTCCTTAGGCTCCATATTTAGTTCCCTAAGCTCTACAGAATGTTGCATGGGCTCTATAGTTCGTTTCCTAGTAGCCTATAATGTTAGTTCCCTAGGCTATATGGTATGTTCTCTTGGATATACAGTGTGTTCCCTGGGTCCCAGGTTCTTTAAGCTCTAATGTTAGTTCCCTTAGCGCTACAGTTAGTTCTGTAGGCTCTACGATATGTTCCATAGACTCCACAGTTAGTTCCCTAGGGTCGAAAGTCAGTTTCCTAGACTCTACAGTATGTTCCCCTTGATCTACAGAATGTTCCCTAACTCCAATGTGTTCCCTGGGCTCAACTGATAGTTCCCTTGGCTATACAACAAGTCCTACAGTATATTAACACATCTCTATGGAAGGTTCCCTAAGCCCTTGAGTATGGGAAGAGTCCCTTGATTACAACTTGCACAGTGCCCTGAATAAAATCAACAGTTACCCCTGAGCTCTACAGTATGTTCCTTTGACCCGACAGTATGTTTCCTACACCATTCACCATGCTTAACCCATCATTCAGTATATTAGAGACTATGACCCATTTTCCATTTCATAGCCAGCCTCACCTGGTCCAGGTAGCCCAGGTGATCCTCTCAAAGACAGACTGCTCTGTGACAATCTTGCCCGAGGGAACTTCATGCACCTGCCGAGTGTAGGTGCTGGTGGATACCTGAGATGGAAATGAAGGAGATTTTACATTTTAGTCAATTCACTGATATATGATGCTCCCATGAAAGATTGTCACTGAGCTCAAAAGTAGCAAAAGCATCAGTTGCTACCTCTACCACATTACAAGCAGCCATTAGTAAAAGGTCAGAGGTCACAGCAACAAGACCACTGACAGTAATCAAACCTACATTTGCCCCTGACTAAACTGACCCGGTAGCCTATACCTGTGTCTTAATTCTACAGGAGTCTAGGTTTTTAGTCTTTTTAACCTGGATATGTTTGCTGTCAGCAGAGAAGTCGATCTGGATGACGAAGCCAGGGATGTCCTTACAGTAGCCAATCCTGTTAAGGGACGGCCCCAGAGAGAGGTCGTAGAAATCCACAGCACTTTCAACTGAACCCACTGCCAAGAAACGGTTGTCTGGACTGAACCTGAACCACAAGAAAACCACAAAAATATGTGTAGTCGATTGATATCCGACATAGACGTGTTAAAGGATGATGTCCTACAATATGTCCTGATATCTGTTAAAGAATGATGTTTTACCGTATGTCCTGGATGGCGACGCTGCGGTCTCTCTTCTTGCCCCAGACGGTGAGGGAGTTGACAAGCAGGACAATGAACTCTCCGTTCTCCATACCGATGGAAACCATCTCTCCATTGGGACTGTAGGAGGTGCACTTGGCAGGATGACCCAAACTCACCTTGTTCAGAAGTTTCTAACAGAAAAAAGGATAACAGAACATGTGAGTAGACAATTAAAATGTTGTACCACAAGAAAGCTTCAGACTTGTAGTGGAGCTAACCAAGCCCCCCCACATCCTCAATCCCAGTCTCCACCGTCAGTCTTCAAACTTGTACCTTATCAGCCAGGTCCCATATTCGGATGGTGCCGTCATCACTGGCGGAGATGAAGACATCTTTGAAAGGGTGAGTTGCCAAACCCCAGATCCCTCCCTGAGTGTGTCCGTTGATCATGGTGTTGGAGGCAGCATTCTTTTCTCCAACCTCAATGATTTCTCCATCTTTGGTTCCCACCAGGATTTTACCCTGGATCATCAGGGACGAAAGAGATGTGTCAGAAAGTTTGGGGTTGTTGTTCTAGCGATGTGACTCAATAAGACCATCTTACCTTGAATTGAAGAATTTATTTTATATTATCTTTATATTGTTTTTCAAACCACTATATTTTAAAAAAATCTCTGAATTTTATTATTCAGTGTACCTAAAATGTTGAAACTAGTTAACACAGATGTCTCATTAAGTACAGTATCTGTCCATCTGCATGCTGCACAAATGTTTTAAGCAAATTTTAAATAATTGGACAAATAAAATGTTTATCCAAGTGCGTTCTAACAGCTACTGTTCTGCAAATATTCTGACAAAGGTGCGACTGGGGGCCATCGTCAAAGTAACACTAGTAACTGCTCTATAACTGGAGGTAAATTGCCATAATGCGCTATTTAAACTCCATTTCATCCAACCCTTTTGTGCAATGCACTGAAAAATAATTCAAAACTAGCAAATGCACATGGATGTACTTTCATGGCTCTTCAAAATAAGTCGGTGTCGTCCCTCATTCGTCCAGGAGTGTTCTATCGTAGAAAAGGTTTCAGTCGTAGTCACCTGGACGCTGTTTTCAGAATCAAGACGTTTCGGCTCCCATCCGGAAGTTGGGAGCTGAAACGTCTTGATTCTGAAAACAGTGTCCAGATGACTACGACTGAAACCTTTTCTATGATTTCATGGCTCTTGTGTACATGACCAAGAAAATTGAAGTGTTTGTTGCGAATAACCACTGACTGCGCCAGTTTTGTCTTAATGTTGCATAAGAGTTTGGTTTTATTATCAGATCTGTCTCGTACCTTCCCTCTGCAGACAGATCGGACATTCTCCACCAGCTGGCCGGTCTCTAGCTGAAATGCTCTGCAGCGCTTCATCTCTTGATCCCAAAGCTTCACAGCACCGCCCTCTTTAGTCCTGTCAAATACACCAACAAACATCATGGTTTTATTTTTATAGACTTAATGCACTTCTGTCCTATGTATGATTTTCCCATCAAGACATTCCATGAGTGGTGGAGTCCCATCATGGATCTGCCTTCACTATGCCCTTTGCCAAACAGACACACCTGATCCTACCCTTCACTTGACAAATGGTGAGCCCATAACATTGTTGGGCTGTGGCTGAGTTGGGGGGCTCACATGGTCCCAGGTGGGACCCCAGGAAGATTAGCAACTGCTACCGCCATTTGAAATCCAACTCCACCCCAAGTCCTGGCTCCAGGAGTTGGTCCCGGTGTGTCCCTATTCCTGTCAAGATTCTTTCTGATCATCTTGAACCAAAGTCATGAAACAACCATTGTCTAGTCCTTCATCTGAGACCAGTTATTCTTTGGGGACCCTACCAGGAGCTGAGGCTCCCACAGCCACTGAGGCACACAAACACCTCCCAGACAAAAAAAAAAAAACTGTGATAAGCCTGTGAAGATCCACATAAGCTAAACCAGGTGCTTGCCTACCAGATCCATCCCCAGGCCTGGGTCCAGGAGTTGGCCCTTGTGTCCATAGTCCAGCCGCAATTCTCTCTGATCAACTTGATCAAAGCTGACCCTACCAGAGGCTGAGGGCATCACTAAGGCACACAAACATCTCCAGAACAAGATTGTGATTCAAAGATGGAAGATCTTATGTAATGCAATGTTATGCTAAGGTAAGGTTATACAGGTACTAGAACAATGAGAACCAGGTTGCAAAAGTCTAATACTGTCCTAGCACCCTCTGTCTATCCACTGTCTTTAACTTTCATTTGCTAGTGCCTCCTGTTGTGGTGTCTGTCATCCCTGTTCACTGGCTGTCTTCAGTGTATGATTGGCCTTCAACTTGTTAATAAGAAGTTACCAAGACAGATGTGTTGAAAGGCTGAGTGACCTGAGCACATGTGTGAATATGAAGGAACCACTGGTTTGTGAATTTTCATCACTTTTCAAACTTTAGCTGGGATAAAGCATGTTGATTTTTGGGTACTCACGGCCGTTCCTTCCCTCCAGTGACGATGAGTCCGTCCCTCAGGGTGGTGTACATGGTGAAGACCGGACCACTGTGCGCCTTCGCCACCACTCGTACCAGGATGTGCTCTCTCCATACGTACACGTCTCCGTTTATAGCACCGGTGAACGTCAAGTTGTTCTGGAGGGGACAAACACTGACTTAATACAAATTAATAAAAAAAATATTTTAAAAGGTTAGTCAGAATTAAGTTTTAAACAGTTTTTATCTTACAGCACCAAAGGCGACAGACAGCATGGTCTGCATGCGGCCGTCCTCCACCGAGCCGATCACTCCTTTCTTGTACACGAGTGAACCTCCGACCAGAGTCCAGAACTTGATGTGTTTGATTCCCACCGACACAAACTGGGTGTCAGAGTCTGGTCTGAACTCGACTACGAAGATCCGCTCAGCGTGGCCGCCTTTACTGGTCACCTTGGTGCCTGGCAGAAAGGTCAAAGGTCACTTTCCCACGGGATACCTATGTATGGTATATGCCGCAAGTTATGTTTTTTTGGTGCTGTTCAGGAGTCTTTCTGCCCCTTAGTGGTTGAAAATGTCTTAATGCACCTTCATGTATGAACACGAAGCAACCTTTTATCTCTTTGTGTTTATTAGTCACAAACAGCCAATGGCTGTGACAGTACACATCAGCTAGCTACCAACACACACCACCTCTGTGAATATGTGTGTGGCGTATAAATGTGTATCTGTTTTATGACCCTTCTTGCCCTGAATGTTATTATTCTTAACTTGCTCAGGTACTTTAATCATACTCCTCGCCTGTTGTCATCAACTAAATCCCTAAAAAGCTAAAATGATACTACTGCACCAGGGTATCTTGTTCAAGACACTATCCTGAGAGAACTCTACTGCCTCTTGTTCTTTAGTTGTGCGAGAGTCATTACATAATTTACCATTTTTAAATAATCGCACAGTTTTAAGTGATTTGAGAATATGAGATAAACCTTTGTACCTTCCTGCCACCTCCACACTGTGATGGTGTGTTCAGGCTCCACTCCCACAGACAACAACAGCTTTCCTGTAGCGCTAAAGTTGACATAGCCAACACCTTTAGCATGGGAACAGCGGAGGATGGACAGTGTCTGCTTGGTCATGGCATCCCACACATGGATGGATGGAGCAAGGCCTGTGAGAAGAGACCAGAAACATAGGAACCAAAGAACTGAGGGACCACAGAACCAAGGCATAAAGTAACCCAAGACCTATGGAGCCAAGGAACTGTGGACCCAAGGACCTAAGGTAGTAAGGTAGCCCTGGAACCATAGGACTTAGGAACCTAAGAACCATAGTATCAAGGGGCTAAGGAACTGAGGTTCCCTAGAACTGTAGAACTAGGGACCTAAAGTGCAAAGGTAGCCCAGGAATCAAGAAACCAAAAGACCAAGGAACTAAGGTATTGAGCAGCCAAGGACCCTATTATCCTAGAAACTGTGGAACCAAGGGCTTAAAACATTAAGATAACAAAGAAACTGAAGAACCATAGGACCAATGAACCACAGAACCAAGGCATCAAGTAGCCCAGGACCTTAGGATCCTGAGAACTGTGGATCTTGTGACCTATGGCCTTAAGGGAGCCCCAGAACCATGGAACAAAAGGACCAAGGAACTAAGGTGTTGAAAATCTAAGGGCCTTAGCATCCTTGCAACTGTGGAACCAAGGATTCAAGGAACAGTAAGACCAAGGAAACTAAGATCCACAGTAACACGGAGCAACTGCCAGGAACCGTGGAACCACCACGCAAGACTTTAAGGAACCAAAGGGCCAAGATTCAAAGGTAATGAGCAGACAAGGACCTGGGGAACCTAAGGCATCAAAGACCTAAAATAGTAAGGGAACCAAGGAACCAAAGAACAGAGGAACATCAGAAAATGGAAACACAGACTTAGAATCAAGGAAGCAAAACACCAAGGAACAAAGGAACCATTGGACTAAAGGAGAAATGGAACCAAAGGAGATGGGTGGTGATGCTGAGTATCAGGGAGAACGGGCTAAGATTCAGGAGTTGAGGGGGGAGATAGGCAAGTAGGGGACCAGTAATTAGACATCCTCTATTTAAGGATCATTCACTACTTCCATACTGTTGAGGAGTATTTTGGATTCAGAGTTGGGAAAATCAAAACTCCTTCTTTTTAACTCAATTCTGCATCCACACATTTACAGCAAACACTTACACCATTGGCCATGATCACATAGGACTCCTTTCGTCTGAAGTCTAAAGTCAGCGCAAATCAAGACGAGTCATGTTTTGGGACGATGAGTTGAGTCGTCGCAAAACAAATCAAATCCACCTGACAGGTTGCAAAGTCTCGAAGAGTAATAAAACTGCTGAAACCAAAGTTCTGAAAATGACTGAATAAAATGTAACAGGAACACAGAAAGGATCAACACTAACATCCAAGACAGATGGATCAGTATCAGTTGTAACTGAAAACTTTTCATCATCTTCTGCTCCTATCTCTTGTGGCGTACCCCAAGCCTCCATTTTAGACCCTACTGTATTTGCACTATATATGTTTCCACTGGGGTCTGTTTTTAGAAAATACAACATCCCACAACATTTCTACACTGGTGACATGCAGCTGTATTTCTTCTTAAATCTCTTTTACGTTGTCTCGAGGATATCAAATGTTGGCTAGCCAAAACATTTTGGTTAAACCAATTTGGCATTTTACAAAAAATCTCAATTATTAGTAGAAGCTTTTAAGAATTCATTATTTTATTATTTTATGTTTTTTTTAAAGCACTGCATGGACTGGCACCAACTTATATTTTCGATCCCCTTAATCTCTATTCGACATCCATCTGATTAATCTGATCAGTTATTCCTTGCCGTTCCACATTCTTCCCCTCTGGGGACTATGACTATCTACAAATTTGTATTGAAATCTGTTGAGTAGATGTCCTGCTCTGGACCAAGTGTTGGACAAGAAGTCCTATGTGATCATGGCTGTAGAGGGTTAATAAAACAGGATCAGTACATTCTGTCGAGCAGATAAAGAACAGTCATGCCTGATATTCATGCCCTGACATCCTCTGCATCAATACAATAAACCCGGGTCTAGCTTCTATAAGAACTCGTGTGCAAAAGCAGCCTCTGAATCACAGTCTTACCACGAACAGTACAGACACCACAAACAATAACGACCCAGGCTAGCTTGGCTAGTTTAACATGCTGATAAGAGGTGCTAAGCAAGGCTTTGTTCTTAGTCCGACTTGCTTTAGTTTCTCTACTGCCATGCTCACACTAATATGGAGAAATTTGAAAACACTGTTTACAAAAGGCTTTCCATCCACAGTAATGTTTTCAGATTTTTTTCTACATCCTGCGTCCACACTTCAGCACGAAATCAACAGAAAAACATTGAATCTCTTCTTCATCTTCCATCTTAATGGTGGCTGGCAAACAACTAAAATATCAGAGAGTAAGGGTTTATTCTTGACCCTGAGGACTGTAGTTTGACAAAATAATGTTAACTCACGGTCCAATTACTAGCTTGTTCCAGAGCTTTCAACCAAATCTCAGTCATTTCCGTGACAACTAAGCAAAATCTTTCCAATGAAAACTGTGAGACAAATTTTTATAGCTGCGACAAAAAGCTAGTAAGTGGACATCCAGTTAAGATTTTCTTTTTGTGAAACAAAGTGATTAATTAATCTCTTTATACATCCATGATGAAGCCTGCAGCTTGTCTGTAGCTTACGCATGCTGTAGGAGACGTCAAGGGAGTTTGGTTGGTTTCAGAGTTGTAGGGCAAAAAAACTCTTTTGAAGGTCATAATGGAAAAAGGGACTAAATGAGGCAGGTCAAAACAGTTCTTCTTTATGTAACCTTTGTCTGTTTTCTGATTCAAAATGATGAATTTCTATAAGCAAGTTTTGTGTTTTTTCTACAATTATTACCTTATTTCTTGAATTTTACAGTATAGTACACATTATTTAGTGGCATCACTGGATAGCAGCGGTTGTGCTGATTTTGGGGATATCAAACACTTGATACCATAAAATCTCACTTCAAAATTAGCAAAAAACCAAACGAACAGTGGTCTATGGTAGGCTCCAAAGGAATTTTCTAGAATGAACTTTCCTCACTGTGGTTTCTGCAGCGGCAGGAAGTTGAAAAATGTTGAACCGTCATCAGCTTAGATAGCAGCGTAAATAGCTGTGTGCGTTCATCAGTTTACATTGTACCTGGTACCTTTAGTGTTTTAGTAGCTGAAATCTCCATGATATCAAGGATGTTTCGTCTGTTACTGAATCCTTTAAGTCTTGTTTTCTTCAAACTATTAATAAAAAAATTGCCAGTACAGTGAAATTATTTCCACCCGTTTCCAAAACAAATCAACTTGTTTCAAGAATTTTCTAAAAATTGGTGTCAGTATCTTGAAACAGCCCAGAATGAGGCAGATCACTGCACTTCAATCAAGAAATATAATAACACTCAAAAATGTATTTGTATCGGAAACACAAAGCAGCTCAATGCACTGGCAGGCTTTTCATTTGATTTAAGAACATAGGACTTTTCTCACTCAATAAAAGACTACATTTATTTGGCCAGATGAAGATTTTAGTAGAGGGCTACAGAAATCTCCTGAATAAGAGCTCACAGGGAGTTGAAGAGACAGGAAGTTGTGTTTTGAAGTTGGTGACACTGGTTTTGAAAAGTCCAGTTTTCAGTGGTTGAAAACGGTGGTTTAGTGTGAATGGATTGCACAAAGAAGCTGTGTTTTCATCTGAATCCACGTTAGTGTAGACATGGTCTCTGACAGACAGAGTGGTTGGGGGGGTCGAGCTACAAACAGAACAACTAGACCAGACCTGAACAGGATCCTGAATGCTGATACTCACCGGACACTTCAGCCTCTACACACCGAGAGCCAACGACACCAAACAGGTTAAACACAGCGTTCTCCACGTGAATGTAAACAGAATCATGTGCGTGAATGGATCAGTGATGAGTGACGGCAGAAAGGTGAGTCTTACCTGGCAGGTCAGTGATGTCACCTGGTGATGAGGTGAGGCGGTGATAATGAGGAAGCAGTGGAAAAGAAAAGAAGTGCAATGGACAAAAAGCAGCCAGTCATGCATGAGAACAACAATATGATCAATATTACAACTCTGCCATCTGTTTATCAAAGCTAAATGTTTATATGTAGAGTTTCACTGCACAGTCTGACGTCCTGTTGTATCTCTGTTGAACCATCATCAACTTAGATGGCAGCGTAAATAGCTGTGTGCGTTCATGAGAGCATGTTTACATTGTACCTTTAGTGTTTTAGTAGCTGAAATCTCTATGATATCAAGGATGTTTCGTCCACTTCCACAAACTTCTACAGAAAATTGCAGTGCTGGAAACCAAAATCCAACGGTTAGAAGTGAACGTGGTAGTGAATGGACTATGTGACACCACTTCCACCATGGACTCAACACACAGCTAATTAGCAGCAACAAGACTACCAAGAAACAAGAGGGCTGTGTTAGTAAATCTAAAAGTGGTCATCCTCCCTGGAACTCTCTTGGTGCGAAGCCGAAGAGTGAATCATTTCCCTGGGAAACGGGAGGACGAGAGCCCAGCGCCCTGAGATTTGTGATGCGACTGGCTGGCCTGCATTATTATCCAGGCAGAGCGCCGCCTCTTCAACCCCTATTCTTAGAGGAACACAGCCGTGGACAGCTGTGAAAGGGAGCGTTAGCAACAAACCTCTCCAACAACCAAGTGTGCAACTGGAGAACAGATTTACTCCACTGTTGCAGGACCCTGGATCTCCACCTGATGACCTGGATAACCTGTCATCTTCACACAGCAGGGTAAGGACTGAGAGTAAATCAGAAACTAAAGGGCTACAGGGAAAGCTAACGACTGGGCCTCAAACTCTGATTGTGGGTGACTTTGCTGTAAAAGATGCAAGAAGCATGTCCAGTAAGAACACCAAAATACTCTGCTTTCCCAAGGATATGGTCTCTGACTTGGCAGAAAGAATCCTGCATATCTTAGCTGCACATGCAAATGTGGAAAACATCATACTGCACATAGGGACCAATGGTGTTGTCAAACAACAGACTGAAGTGCTTAAATGGGACTTCATTGATCTGTTGAACACAGTCATTCTCTGAATGCTGAGGTGTTTATCAGTGGCCCTCTACCACCAGTCAGAGGAACTGAGAGATTCAGCAGATTGTTGCACCGACTGCATGCCCCGTCCTTCAGTGCACTTTATTGACAATTTCAACTTTTTCTGGGACCGCAGACACCTTGATGGACTCTGCCTTAACAAGTAAGAAGTAAAATTGATCATCTCTAACCTATTTTACTTCCTGAAGAGTCTCCACCACCCTCACCAACAAGCAACCGGTGAGGATTCACCTTCTTCACCCCCCCAAACCCCACGGAGGTCACCCTCATCTCCAGTCACCCTTTCTCCCTCCTCCCTCCTCTTGGAGTTCACTGACCAGATGAAAGAGCTCGTCACTGCTGGAACCAAACTTACCCCCCGCCCCTTCCCTCGCCCTACTCCCATTTTCTCCCCCCTAAACCCCCCTCGGCGCCCACTTCCCCCATGGGCTTTAAGTCCTCAACCATTATAATTGTGTCATGAATAATTCCCTTGACCTCAAGTAAAGTGGAACCATTTGGACTTGTCATAAAGATGTCATTAAATGTTATAAGGCCAGTTTGACGACAGAGTACAGTACCGAGGTGATTTATGGAGTTTCCTGATGGACAGATAGCTGTACTTGTTGCTAAGGTAACGTTAGCTAACCTAACCACATTGGTGGTGGTTGAGCTGAGGTTCCCCCCTAACTGTGAAGCACTTTGGGTATCAAGATAAAACGCTAACGTTATATAAACGGAATTCATTATTTGAATTGCCTTGTTGTTGAAATGTGCTATACAAGTAAACTTGCCTTGCCTATTGTGACTGAAACACTGCTAAAGGAAACAGGATTTTTAATATAATTTTTAATTCTCAAATAAAAGCTGTTTTTCAAATAATGGGACAGGAGAAGATCAGACAGCAGGGAGGTATCCTCCTAAAATATCATCAAATATAAAACAGACAGAGACATTAGAAATAAAGGCCTGTTTCAAATAAAGACCTGGACCCTCTCTGCAGGAGAGGTCAATAAAGAGGATTTACAGTGTGTCCTTATTGTGTTCTTATCATCTTCAAAAGACTAAAAATTCATTTAATACACCTTTTCAATCCATTCGTGCATGTGGGCAGCAAACTGTCATAAAGGAAGCATCAAAAAGTTCAAAATCCATAGTTGACTGATTAGCTGTTAGCAGTGGATGTTTGCTTGGAGCTAATCTGTTACAGACTTTCTGCTCGGTGACTCACCGATTTGTCCTGTAGCGATGATGTTTTGGTATTTTGGGTGTTGATTGACAGTCAGACAGAGGATGTCGTCGGTGTGCTCCAGGTAGAAACTCTGGGTTCCTGTCAGGACAGGAAGCAGGAAGTGTGATGTCCTCATCATCAACAACAACAACATTTAAAATCAGAAGCTCAGTCAGAGAGTGTAACTGACCGGCGGACAGGTTCTGGATGATCACGGCGGCAGCGGTGTGGAAGATGATGTCAGCACCGTCGTTGAGGTAATGCAGGTTGTTGCGACAGTCGAAGCCTCTGTAGCCAAAGACGTGCTCCAACAGCAGCTCCTGAAAACCAAACATAACAGCTGTTTAAAGGGAAGCCACGTGTCAGTGGACTGATGGTGGAGGTGCGTACTGACCTCCACCACTTTCTTCTTCTTGGTCACGTTGTTCCTCAGCAGTTTGTCAGGCAGCGGTGCAGCTCGACTCACAGGAGGCCTGAACAGGAAACAAGTTCAGAAATCAGTTCAGACATTAGTAAGATACAGTGCGTCTATATGTGTGTGTCATTATCTGATCGTGGTACCTCTCCTCCACAGGAAGCTCTTTGTGCTGCAGGTGAGGTCTGGTTCCTGACATGTTCCTGATGCTGGCAGAGTAGATCTTGGTGACGTAGTCCACCACCTTCTCCCGGGCCACGTCGCTGTCGTACCCTGAAAACACAACAAGTCCTCTGAGTACAGACAGACTGAACAGACTTTATACAAATCAAACATTTTGTAAAGGCCTGGATGGTTTAATGACTTTTCCAGGCCTGTGTTTGGACCAATCAGCAGCCTCTGCAGCTGCAGTTCCTCTAAAGTCCACCAGATCACTGAGGGGAGACTTTCAGAATAAAAGCTAAGTCCTGTTTTCCTGTTGTTTGGACTGTGTTACCTCCGTCCTCCTCCGTGTCGTCGTCCGACTCCTCGCTGTCCACAGCTTTGTTCTCTTTGTGACCCGGCGGCTCTCTGGTCCAGATCATCAGCGCTGTGTCAGCCCCGCCCACCGACAGCAGCATGGAGTCATCATTAGACCAGCGGACGTTCGTCACGTTGGTGCTATGACCCACGTACTTCTTAAACTTGGCAAACTGGCCCTGAAATCAGTTTGTTAAGTTGAACAGAGAAAAGTCAGAATGAGTGCAGCAGGTCTGCAGTCAGTCGTCACGCAGGAGTCCATGATATGAATATGTTCCCTTGAATTAACTTTTAACTGTTAAAGGGGCGGCTGTGGCTTAGTGGTAGAGCGGGCCGTCCACCAAGGTCAGCGGTTCGATCCCGGCTTCCCCCAGCCCACATGTCGAAGTGTGACACTGAAAAATGTGTTGTATGTTGACCAGTGCCGGTGAGAGCACGGATGTGAGTGAGAGACATACATGCATGGTGAGAGAGTTAGAGGAAACGTCGGAGAGATTCAGCTGTTTAGTCTGAGCCTCAGTCAGACCCAGATGAGGAGTCTGTTGTGCACCAAAATCGGCGACTAGCAGACGTATCAGAAAGGTAAGTGTAGTTAGCATCTTTTATTTGTTTATGTTGTTTGTTAGCTTGAAACTGGCAGTGGCAGACGCAGCGTTAGTGGTTGTGAAACATACAATAATATCTGCTACGATGTTACAGTGTGTTCACGTTGTTATTACGTAATGTAAGTAGATAGTTGAAGGAAGCTCCAGGGTCCGGTTTACATCCAAAACTGCATTCTATCATGTTTGCTGTCAAAACTTTCACTACGCTAACTTTCTCTGTACTGACAGAAATCTACCGAAATCTAGCGGAGTCCGTTTGAACCTCAGATTTTCAGATCTCCCCCTTCAGTAGAGGAATGTAAAAAAACACCTCTCTAGTGTTAAAATTTGCACACAAGTCAGTAAAGTCAAGGTCTGATATTTTAGGGGACGTAAACATAAGAAGAACACATTTTTGAGTGGAGGGATACTTTAACTTTCTTAAAAATCAGATCAAACTTTCTTCGGTTTTATGTTTATAGAGCAACTTGAAAAATAGTTAAGAACAAAACGCTACTACTTTCTAAAATATTTTCAAAACAAACCCAGAACACATGATATAAGAATGCAGCTGACTTCATATACTTTAAACGAAGTGTGTTTTTTCATCACATTTCCCCGTAAGATCGACGGAGACTCACCCTGGACGGGAAGCTGAACAGTTTGAGGAAGCCGAAGTCGTCTCCGGTGGCGAGCAGTTTACAATCTTTGGTGAGCGAGGCGGCGTTAACGAAGCTGAGAGTTGGCCATATTCCCTCACAGGTCGGACCCAGAACAGACGTCCAGCTCACCCAGTCCAGCTTCTCAAACTGGAAACACAGAAACAAATGCGCAAAAATGGAAACACACTGATGATCCCGAGAATTTAAAGAAAACAACACAGACAAACCTCTGCCACGCTGATGTTCTGTTTGCGTCCTCGCGGAGCCTCAAAGAACAGCTGCTCTTTAGCTCCAGTGTTCACCTGCAGCAGTTTACCTGTCGACAAAAACATTAGTATGTACATTCAGTATGTAATACTTTGCATTTTAGCTCACTAATGTTACCATGTACATTTAATGTGTGTGTAACATGCTAACTTGTAAGGTGCTAAGATGCTCATGACATGCTGACAATTAACATGTGATATTTAGCATTTCAGCATGTTAGCATGTATATGCTATATATGTATATGTTTACAACTTGCAAGCATTCACGTCATCAGGATGGTAATTATAATCTCCGATATGACATGACAAGGCATTATCGGTGAGTCCTCCGTGCACACCAAAGTTATGTTATGAATTGGCGCTATATAAATAAAATTTAATTTAATTATTTTTCAGGCTAGCTAATTTTCTAATATGCTGATGTTATGTTTGTGTGACATGCTGACATTTAGCATTCTAACGTTAGCATGTACGTTTAGTATGTAATGTTAAGACGTGTCGTCCCTCATTCGTCCAGGAGCGGTCTATCGTAGAAAAGGTTTCAGTCGTAGTCGTCTGGACGCTGTTTTCAGAATCAAGACGTTTCGGCTCCCATCCGGAAGTCATTCTCAAGTGTGAAAATGGTCTGAGAACTCAGAAATTTAAGCTACTCTGTGTTACATGAGCCCCGCCCTCAGGAAGGAGTCTACCTGAGTATCTGTTGATTAGCTAGTTTCACCTGAAACTGACCTAATAGTTTCCATGATGGCCCAGTAATCAGTAATCAGGCCTATTGTTTTCTGGCTGCACCTCCCTCATCACTTGATGAGTGATGTCCAGATGACTACGACTGAAACCTTTTCTACTATGTAATGTTAAGTATGTTTGGTTTTTAGCTTGCTAGCACGGTTAGAACATGTTAGCATGCATGGAGTTGGAATGTTACCATGCTAACATTTAACATGACCTCAGTGCTTCTAAAATCCTGGCTACAGCCCAGACACTTAGCATAGTGACATGCTAACATTTGGCATGGGACGGTGTAGTCCCTCATTCGTCCAGGAGTGTTCTATTGTAGAAATGGTGCAGAAATGGTGGTCTGAGATTTAATCTGCCCAAAGTCTATCAGAGTGTATTATCACCTTGGTCACGCCAATCACATGCTAATCAGGTACTTAACAGTGATGAGGGAGGTGCAGCCAGAAAACAACAGGCCTGATTACTGATTACTGGGCCATCATGGAAACAATTAGGTCAGTTTCAGGTGAAACTAGCTATTAACAGATACTCAGGTAGACTCCTTCCTGAGGGCGGGGCTTATGTAACACAGAGTAGCTTAAATTTCCAGTTTCCGTCCCATTTCTTCACAGTTGAGAATGACTTCGGGATGGGAGCCGAAACGTCTTGATTCTGAAAACAGCGTCCAGACGACTACGACTGAAACCTTTTCTACGATATAACATTTGGCATGTTGGTGTACCATGCTAATGTTTACAATGTTAGCATTTAACTCAGTCATTAGTTTTGGAGGTATCTTGTGAGGAACTGCAGTGTTGGACAGGTATAAATTCTACATAAAACCCCATCAAAGTTATTAGGATTCATCCTCTGAGGAAGATGAATGTCTGAACTGAACTTCATGACAATTCAACCAATATTTGTTGAGATATTTCACTCTGAACCAAAGTGTTCAACAAGTTTCTAATCCCTGCAGCTACACTGCTAGCATGTCTAAAACATGTCCTGGCTAAAGGTTAGCCAGTACTGCTAAAAGTTAGCATGCTAGCGTAGCAGCAGTACAGGTGAGTGTGTGTTCACCTCTAGAGTCCCAGTCGATGTGTGTGATGTAGCTGCCGGATCCTTTACATATGCCGACTCTCTTACTGGTCAGGACATTGTAAATGTCCACAAAGGAATCATGGGACGCCACAGCCAGGTACTTCCCCGCATCTGAAACACAGAAAGCTGTGACTCATCACCGACTTACCAATCATCTTCATCCTCCGTCACACCTGTGTGGTGAGTTCAGGTACCTTGGGAGAAGCGTATGTCTGAGATGAGCTCCCTGCGGTGGTGGAAGGTCACCATGTCCTCCAGCGTGTCGGCGTTCACCACCAGGAAGCTGCCGTCATTCAGACCGACTGCCAGAGCTTTACCATCAGGAGAGAAGGCACAGCACCGCCCACCTGACAGGTAACACACAGGTAACACACATACACAGGTAAGACACACACACACACAAGGATAAACATATTATAGTGTGTAAAATAATCTAACAAAACAGAATTTCCTTCATCTCACCCTTCTTGAGTTTGCGTACGGCGACCATGCGGTGATTGGCCGACAGCTCCCAGATCCTCAGAGTTTTGTCGTCGCTGACAGTAGCGCAGACAGGAAGTAGAGGGTGAGCCGCCAAACCCCACACCTCCCCCTCCATGTGACCCTGAACACAACACACACCGACTAACATTGAACGCAGCAGGAAAAGAAAGGTGCTCAACATGAAGATTCAACCTGCAGAGACTCGAAACTTCCCGCAGACAGTAAATCCATCACAGATATTTATTTATTTGTTTGTTTTGTCAAAGTTTCATTTTTATTTTCATCACGTGACAAACAGGTCAGAGCAGAGGCCGGTTTGTTTTTATGCCTGTTGGTGTGTTCAAGGACACTCCGACATCAGAGATTTAAAGGGTCAGCTTAAACATAAAGACTGAACACATATTTGATGACCACTTCCTGTGTGGCGTTTTAGTCCACATTATTAATGCTGCGTCATGTTTCAGGTCCTGTAGATGTCGTTATTAATGCCGCGTCATGTTTCAGGTCCTGTAGATGTCGTTATTAATGCCGCGTCATGTTTCAGGTCCTGTAGATGTCGTTATTAATGCCGCGTCATGTTTCAGGTCCTGTAGATGTCGTTATTAATGCCGCGTCATGTTTCAGGTCCTGTAGATGTCGTTATTAATTGCTCTGCTCAGTCATGTTGAGCAGCTGCTCTAAACTTTTCGCTGAGGCGACACGACAGGATACTGAGGTAGAGAACCAGATATATGTTTATCCTGCAGATTTAACAGACTTTTGTACTTGAACACAACAGAATAATTCATCACTTCAACAGAAATGTATTTTTTTTAGAGATTATTTAAAAAGGTAAAATTATATTTCTGTTTGTCTCTGGCCAGCAGGGGGGACTGCAGCCCCTACAGACCCCCTTCCTGCGCTAATTCCCATGTTTGTCTTCTGTCTTTCTGCACAGCCAAAACGAACATCTACTCTCACACTGTACGGTCACAACTTCCAATAAAGTTTATTCAAATAAGACAAGTGATCCTCAACAATGTGGACGAAAAGAGAGAAAGGCAGCGCTACTTTGTGCAACTGTACGTTGTCTGCATTAGCTGCTCTGAACTGCATAACCACGAGACGATAACATGACAAAGTGTTTCTTCATGTCTCCGTGCGTCCGACCTGAACCAGCAGCGTCATGGGGCCGCTCTTGTCGATCTCGAGGATTTCTCCGTTCTTTGTTCCCAGCAGGATGTGACCGTGACCCAGAGTGATCGCTCTGATCGACGGGTTGTCCTCCAGCAGCAGACCTGATTCAAAAACACAAAGATAAAACACAGCAGAGGGAGAGACGTGACTTCAGATGCTGTAAAAACTGCGTTCACCACAGAAAAAACTGATCCTGTAACTATGACAAAAAGAAAAATCTGAGTTTTTTCCTTCTGCTGCATTTTTTCAGCTCAGTGTGAAATTTGACTTCTGCGTGAAAATGGAGGGAGGCAGAAATGTTGCTGCTAATCTGACAGATGCTAACATGCTAACACCAACATATGGGCCATATGAAGCCATCAGGAGAGCGAAACCTCTCCATCAGAGCAGCCGAACCAGCAGTCAGCAGCTCCTGTCTGCAGTGGACCCGTGGACGGACAGACAGCTGTCTCTGGATCACTGTGAGACTGAAGGAAACTTAGAAACAGCAGGATTCTCAGGCAGGTTCTGCAGCCGCTTTCTGCTCTGGCGTCTCAGCTGGTTTCTGGAGGTTTATTCTGGACGGACGTCAGAGACGATGACGTCCTCTGGACGTGTGAGTCGCACTGAACGACTCAACATGTTTCATGTCTGAGAGTTCAGACCTGACGGAGTTACGACTCTGAGGAGGAGGAGGTTTCTGATCCACCTCCTGCAGTATCGCTGCCTCCCCTTCAGCTCTCCGGCGCCCCCCTGAGGAGGCTTTAGTCTCTTTAGTCTCTGTCCTGCTGCCTGTCTGTTACAGACCAGGTCCTGTCGTGTCACCAGGGTTAACATGGCGTCCTGAACGAGGAGTTAAACCACCGACGAGCTCAGTGAAGGTTTCCTCCCCCGAAATCAAAGAGACAGATTGATAAATGAAAGAAAAAGTGAGACCTTTAGATGACGGAGAGAGAGCGGCTCTCTTGATGGCGTACGTCTTCAGACATCTCTCAAACATGTCGTCCCAGAGCTCCACGATGCCGTCCTTCCCCCCCGTCACAAAGCCCTGGACAGTGAACGCAACACGGGAAACAGACAACCAAAGACACACTGATCACTTTTATTCTTCGTGTTCACAGTTTCACAAATATGGACGTCCAGAGGTGCCAGTAATAAGCAATAATATCATATCATCAAACTGATCAAACTGTTTGATCTTAATGTTTCTGCCAAAATGAAAACTGTCAGCAAAGTAATTAATTATAGAATAATGATCCAGTTTGTAATTTCATTTTTAAGCTTCAGTTGCGTTTCAGTTTGAAAATGGAAAGTCCAGTTCTCGTTCAGTTCAACTGGAACAGGAAAAAACGTTTTTATCAAAATTACAACTAATTCTTTTCCTAAAAGTTTAAAGTTATAAAGTTATGACTCTATATTATAATATCACAACCTTTTCTAATTAAATTGTGACTTTTTAAAATTAGTAAAATTAGAACCTAAACTTAAAGATGTTTTATTTTGTTAAATTATGACTAAATCTTGTAATCATGACATTTTTCTTGTAAAATAATGACTTTAGTGTAATATGTGACTATTAAATTATTATTAATTATATATATTATATTAAATTACAGCTTTTCTTTCCACAGCAGTGGTTCCTAACACCACATCATATGAGGATCTCCTTCCTCGTCCTCTTTTTGAAATGCTGATAAAGTATAAACAGGTACAGGTGGCTGGATGGTTTCCAGGTGTTCCAGGTGTTACCTTGTCCAAGGAGCACATCGCGAACACGGGGCCGTCGTGGGCTTTGATGGTCTTGATGAGCGTCGTGTCTCTCCAGATGTAAACGTCTCCGTTGGTGGCTCCGGAGAAGACCAGGTCCTCCGATCGACCGTAACACGCCGACATCATCGTCTCCTGCTTCCCCAGGTTCCCGAAAATCCCCCGTTTAAACGTCAGACCGCCACCTGCAGGAGGACAGAGGGGAGGTCTGATGGGGTTTTCCAGATGATCATTTAGCCTAGCTTAGCACAAAGAATGGAACCACAGGGAAACTGTTAGCGTAGCTCCATCAAAAGAGAAACCAAACATCTGAAAAACCACAGAAATCTCTCACAGAATGAACTCATGTGAACTCTAAATAATGTTTTTCAGTCTCTTAGTTATTGCTTATCTCAGTTTAGATTTCTGTACTTTGCTCAGCTGTTTGTTCTTTTGTTGTAAATCCTGGTTTTAACCTCAAGCTCTCTGTTTTCATCTCTTGTGTACTGAATTCAATATTTTGTCCCATTCTGGGAGTCTGCAGCGCTCCAACAAATACTCCTGTCCTGCACTGAAAATGTTAAAGTAAAAGTACAGAAGTATTATCAGCAAAATGTACTGAAAGTATCAAGTAAAAGTACTCGTTACTCCTCTCAGAGTTTTATATTATTAATAATGCATCGTGTTTGTGGATATTATTACTTAATGTTGTAATCTGTCAATGTGCAGCCCATTTTACAAACTTTATGCCTGACTGGTTAGTTTCACAGTAAAGTACTGCATCAGATTTTATAAGCTCATCATATGTTTTGTTTGTTTCATCTTAATCTAAAAGGTAGAAAGTAACTAAAGCTGTGAGATAAATGTAGTGCAGTAAAAAGAATATTTCCCTCTGAGACGTGGTGCCGTAGAAGTAGAAAGCTGCAAAAAATGGAAATCCTTAAGTCATGTACAGTTTTGAGATACTTGTACTTAAGTACAGGACCGTTACAGCGAAGCCGCCGCTGGCGATGAGATTCTTAGATCCAACGCTGCTCTTACAGATTATATATATATATATATATATATATATATATATATATATATATATATATATATATATATATATATAATAAAGGACAATCACCACGTGGAACAAAGTCTAATTAGAATCTAAGACATAAAATAGTCCAGCAGCTAAAATATAGGAACGCAATATATATAATAGAAATAAAATATAAAGTAAAATATAATATTGTGGCAGCCTGGTGAGTAATAGTTAAATGTATTAACTGTAATGTAAATGAACATGTATAAACAGGTAGTAATCAATATATATACTGTGATGTAATGCTAACATGCTGGTACAATGTTCACCATCTTAGCTTAGCATGTTAGCATGCTAACATTAGCTAGTTAGCAGTGAACACAGAGTGCAGCTGAGGCCGATGGGAGCGTCAGCAGCTCTGCAGGTGTTTGGTCAGAAACCAAAGTGTCGGACGCGTTAACGTGTCGACCTGATGGTGGCGCTAGATGGAAAGTCAGAGGATCAGCAGAGTTATTACAGTTCGTCCTGAGGGGAGCGTGAACGATGAAGCACGTCTCATCACAGTCCAGCAGCTGCTGGTGTTTCAGTCTGATATCGTCGCTAAAAATCTACTTTAAAATGTGTTTTTGCTAACAAGAGAAAGTTATTTTGTGATCTCAACATGATCAAACTTAATTATTATCTGTGAAAAGGCCTTTTCCTGTAATCACAATATTCATTTTGCCGACTCATCATCGTCATCATAATAATTAATTTGAGAAATAATCGCACAGTAGTCTGAACTGTTAAACACCACTGACCTGAGCACGGAGGTGTGTCTCAGGTGAGTCTGAGCGTACCTGAGTGTTGCCAGAACTTGATGTGTTTCATGCCGACAGTCACCAGTTTGTCCATCCGGAACGGGTTACTCTTCAACACAAAGATTTTGTCTTTATGACCCCTGCAGGACGGACAGGTCAAAGGTTAACACATCAGTCTGCTGCTGTTCTACATGTTTCTTCAAACCAGCAACACGCCGGTCCGTCTCTCAGCACCGTCTCACTTCCTGTCTGCGGCGCTCAGCTGCGAGCCCATTGGCTCCTGCTGAAGACTCATCAGATCTGTAGTTTCCTGTTTGAAAAGGCTCAGCAGTTTCCTCAAACAGCTGCTCGCTGTAGTTTCTATCAGACCAACAGGAGGAAACAGAGCATCTGTTGGGGACTATTTCCAGCGGCGGATGAATCCACATGTGGGGCTGTAGTGAGTGTTTGGGGCAGCAGGACGGTGTGTGTGGGGCGGAGGCAGAATAAACTACAGTGTGTGTGTTCGTGGTGATGAAGCAACATGTCACCCGGTGCAACAGAGCGGCTCGCTGATGAGTTTTAACAGTTTCTGATGACGACGGAGGAAGAAGATCCATCAGCTGTGACTCACGCACACACACACACACACACACACACACACACCTGTTAGCAGAGACGTTCATGCTGTTTGAGTCTGAACGTGTTGACGAGAAGGAAAATATAGAGAATATCAGCAGTAAGAGCAAGAGTCTGAAGAGTCTCTGTTGGTCCCGAGCCTCGTTACATCCACCAAGACACCACGCTTCAACCTGCAGCCACAGACCTTTCACTTCTACACACACTACGATCCATCAAGTTAAAATTACTGGAAGGAAAACGCGAATCTGGGTAGAATTTCTCCAGTAGTTCCAAGTTAATTACTGCAGCTTTGAGATGGAAACATTTTCGTCTTTAGAAAAATTATTTTGTGAAAACAGACGACAGGAGTCTTAAGAAACATCTGAAGGGGACAGAAAGTCAGCGGACAGCCGTGTACAGAGGAAAGGTGACCGGCTCTGCTTGTGGCTGGTCAGGTGTGTAAACTTCACACTGGACAGAAACTGTGCGTCACACTGACAGTATTCACGTGAGTAAAGATGAATATCGGGTTTGTTAAGTTCGACGATTAGCCAGATGTGTAAAATATCAAAAGTGGACGGGAAGTGAGGTGTGTGAGTTGGTCTGTCAGACAGGTGTGGGTGTAAAGGTGCGTTAATATTAAGATATTAATATTAATATTAAGATTTATGATGTGAAAGCTGTGTGCAACAGTGGTGTGTAACGTTGCCAGGTGTGTTTACCTGGCCTTGGCCAGTCGCTCTCCTTTCTTCCAGTCCCAGATGACGATTGAGTGAAATTCATCGATTCCCACAGAGACCAAACTCTTCCCGTCCGCTGAGACAGAGAGAGAGACAGAGAGACAGAGAGACAGAGAGGCAGGAGACAGAGAGACAGGAGACAGAGAGACAGGAGACAGAGACACAAGAGACAGAGAGAGAGACAGAGAGACAGAGAGACAGAGAGGCAGGAGACAGAGAGGCAGGAGACAGAGAGAGAGGAGACAGAGAGACAGAGAGGCAGGAGACAGAGAGACAGGAGACAGGAGACAGGAGACAGAGAGGCAGGAGACAGAGAGAGAGGAGACAGAGAGACAGGAGACAGAGACACAAGAGACAGAGAGAGAGACAGAGAGACAGAGAGACAGAGAGGCAGGAGACAGAGAGACAGGAGACAGGAGACAGAGAGGCAGGAGACAGAGAGAGAGACAGAGAGACAGGAGACAGAGACACAAGAGACAGAGACACAAGAGACAGAGAGAGAGACAGAGAGACAGAGAGACAGAGAGGCAGGAGACAGAGAGACAGGAGACAGGAGACAGGAGACAGAGAGGCAGGAGACAGAGAGAGAGACAGAGAGAGAGGAGACAGAGACACAAGAGACAGAGACACAAGAGACAGAGAGACAGGAGACAGAGAGACAGGAGACAGAGAGGCAGGAGACAGAGAGACAGGAGACAGAGAGGGGCTGCATTTACAAAACTTGGTGGTACTTCAGGGATAACAAATAGTAATTTAGTGTTTGTGGGGGGTAAATTATTACCGGGCGTGATTCAGGGATAACAAATAGTAACATAAGGATAACATCTGGTGATTTAAGGAATACATGTGGTGATTTAGGGACAACAAATGGTCTTGTAGGGATAACAAATGGTGATTTAAGCTTTGCAGATGAGTTATGTTTTACATGTGGTGATTCAGAGATACCAAATGGTGATTTAAAGATTAAAGATGGTGATTCAGGGATACCAAATGGTGCACTGTGCAGTGATTGTACCTGTGAACTCCAGGGCACACACTCCTCTGCTGTGGTGTCCCTTCAGTAGCGACAGACACTTCAGAGTCTGGATGTCCCAGACGTGAACAGCTGGGTCTCTGCCCACCTGAACACACAGACAGCCAATCAGCAACGCTCTCAATCAGTCTGACGGTAACATGCTGTGTTCTGATTGGTCGGGCGTACCTGCGCAGAGGCCACGTAGTCTTTGAGCGGGTGAACAGTGAGGCTGAGGATGTCGTCGTCGTGGCCGAGGTAAAACCTCTGACTGTGCTGCAACCGGTTGTAGACGACGGCGACGGCAGCCACGTGGTACACCACCTCCCCCGCCTGACTGTAGAACAGGTTGTTACGACAGTCGAAGCCCCGATACCTGCAGGAAACAGGAAGCAAGACCGCCACAACAAAAGGTCACTGCAGGTCACTTCATACAGAAAAACACAAGCAGAGCATCAAAGCTCTTCATCCGTCTTGTTGTTGTATACACATGGGCAATAGACACCTCATTGTTGTTTTTACCCGTGAACAAACTGCAGACGAAGCCCCTCCTCCGGAGCTTTCTGCCGCTTCAGGGAACCAATCAGCTTCTTTCTCAGCTGAGGCAGGTCCTCCTTATACACCTGCAGACAGAGACAGGTAATTCAGACAGACAGACAGACAGACAGACAGGTACAGCATGTGACTGGTTTGTTTTCTGGTCACCTGACGTTCGTAGCTGGTCTGAGCTTCCTGTTCGATGTCCGAGTCAAGTTCCGGGACATCCGACACGTCCGAGTCCGACTCTCCGCTGTTGGAGTCAGCGTAACCCTCTGAAGGCACCAACCAGGAAAAAACTTTATTAACAACATGCTATTTTAAATTTTTTTAACTGAAATCAGAAAACTTTATCTACACAAAAAACGTTGCCTCTCTGGGTCCTTGATGGTGATTACAGCCGTGTGCAGATGGTAATGTAGTTTTTACAGATAGCTCTTAAGGGATACCCAATAGCAATGTAGAGTTTAGAGATGGAGAGCTTAGGATAACAGCTGGTGTTTGAGAGTATACATATGTTAATGATTGTTTACAGTTGCAACAATGATAACGAATGATGAGTTCGTGATGATGACATTTAGTTGTTTACAGGTGGTGATTTAGGGATAACAATTTTCTTATTAAACATTGAAATATTGTTCATGGTTCTTTAGAAATAAATGAAAGAAATGGTTGATTTATAATCTGCAGATAGCTGTCTGGGGATAACAATGGTGATTTAGGAAGTAATTGACAGATTTTGAATTAAGGATAACAAAGTATGTGTTGGTGGTGATTTAGGGGCTATATGTTAATTTAGGGATGACAAATGGTGCGCCAATTGCAATTGGTAATAGTGGTTTAGGTATTAGAGTTTTGGGATAAAAAATGGTGTTTAAGAGAATACAGAGTTTGTGTTTACAGATGATACACACAGTTGTTTACAAATTGTAATTTAGGGACAACAAATGTTGAATTGAAGATTATCTAAAATGTGTGTTTTGCGATAACAAATTGTGATTTAATGGTTACAATGGTGTGCAGATGGTGATTTAGGGTTTACAGATAGTGGTTTAGGGATAAGGGAATTTAGAGATGAACATTTAAGGATAACAAATGGTGCTTATACATATACATACATACATATATACACACACACACACATATATATATATATAAACATGTTGATTGAGGTTTTAAAGATGCAATAACAAATGGATACTATTTACAGATGATTACAGTGATTTAGGAATAACAAATATTTGATTAAAAATTATAAATCATGTCCAGATGTTGATTTATAATTTACAAATAGCAAGTTTAGAGATACCAATGACAATAACAAATTGTACAAATTTAAGGCAACTTAGAATTTACAGGGCATGCGACATTTTTCCTGGAATTTAGATTCGAGCCTAAAGGCAACAAACACATCTGATTTTAGGGATTCCAGTCTGGTCTTAGGAGGGCTAAGTTGTGGCCCACAATGAGACTGAGTTGGATCGGTTCATCTCGTCATTCCAGGGCAGTATGTTGGCTAGCACTGGGCCGTTGTTATCTGGGATAAATGCTGAAGTAGTAAATCTTGGTGTTACCTTGGAGGAGGGGCTCCAGGACGCCGTTCATGACGCCCTCGGGCAGGAACCTCCACTGGAAGACAGCATGGTCGGCGCCACCGGTGCTGACGACCCACTGCAGGTCGTTGGACCAGCGAACATTTGTCACATGAGCGGAGTGTCCAATGTACTTCTTGAATTTGGCTCCTGTTTGAGGAAGAAGACATGAGACCATGAAGCAGTTTGGTCCAACAGCTGTTAGAAATGACTCTGGTGAGACTGAAGGATGCACTGCTACGGGAGTGGAGTTGGGGGTGAGTAGCATTTTATTGAATCTGAGTCCTTTAGAATCCCTTATCAAATCTGTTTAGCTTCAGCTTTCGAATTTGAAAGCATGTAATATTGTACATAAGTAAAACTCAAAGAATCAAGATTTCCCCTATAGTTATTGCTGCATCAGAAAGTACAGGGGGAAAGCAGTGGCTCAGGAACTAAATTCAGACCGACTGAAACAAAGTCTAAAAGTGGCTAAAAAGGTTTTAGGTTCCTGGAAAGGTTCCTGCAGTGGAAAAGTTCTATACATGTGACTGTTAGTCAGACCGACCTTTCTTGAGGCAGGGGAACCTGAAGAGTTTAACGAGGCCGAGGTCGTCTCCTGTCACCAGCACGGCGCTGCTGTAGTTGGCGTCCACAGAGTTTACGTTGGTGACGTTGGAGTATTTGGGCCAGATGCCATTCACCTCCGTCCCGATGACGCCTGTCCATGTCATCCAGTGGATCCCCTTCGCTTCCTCTTTAGGAACCAGCTTACCTGCTGCAGGACACAGGAGGAGGTCAAAAGGACAGAGGGTCAGAGGTATTGGGGAGATAAGTAAACCCAAAGTCCCAAGTCAAGTCCCCAGTCTAGAAAGGTAAGCCCCACATCAAGTATCTTATCTAGACAGGTAAGTCCCAAGTCAAGTCCCAAGTCTAGACAGGTAAATCCCAAATCAGGTACCATCCCAAGCCTAGACAGAAAAGTACCAAGTCAAGTCCCCAATTCAGACAGGTAAGTCCCAAGTCAAGTCTGAAGTCTAGACAGGTAAGTCCCAAAGTACTACAGCGATCACTCTGGGACAATAATGTCAAAGTAAACAGTTTGTGTTGGAGCCTCAGACTCAGACAGTACCTGGCATCCTGTAGAAGAGCCGCTCTCCGGCGCCGTCGTTGGTCTGCAGGAAGCGGCTGTCGACCGACCAGTCCAGGTGGGTGATGAAGGAGGTGGAGCGGCTGCATTCACCCACTTTCTTGTAACGCTGGGCGACGGCATAGACGTCCACCAGCCCGTCGTTTGATCCCACCGCCAGGAAGGAACCATCCGGTGAAAACTTCAGCTCATGAATCACCTCCTTCCTGTCCTTGATGTGCACGACCTCCGTCATGTCCCTGAAGAAAAAGGTTTGTTACGTCAAGGTCCTCAGCAAATTAAATAACCTTAATCTGACGTTCTGAACAAATGTCATGTTCTTCTTCAACCAGAGGCGTTTTTGGCGGGGAACTAAACACAGGTCCTAAACTATGGCGATAATGCATAAGAGTGTACCAACATGATATGTGGAGTGTCCTCTTTTATTTTAATATTTACATGATTCCATTAGGACCAATCCAAAACAACAGCTTTTATTGTTTTGTTGTTTTATTGTCTCATTAAGGCTTTCCTGATTAAATTAAGGTTAAATAAATAAATAAACAAAAAAATCACCTATCAAAATTATGCAGATGACTCTAGATTCTCTCTGCAAGATGATTGAACAAATAAGTGATTGGATGAGCCTGAACTGACATTACTGTCTTTGGTGCATAAGAAGAAAGGTTGAGAGTCAGCACTCATCTTGATTCTCTGTCCTTGAAAACCAAAAACCAAGTCAGAAATCTTATGAGTATTAAGTTGCAAAAACCAAAAACCCAAGTGAGTGATGCAAACAGCATATATTGATGCAAACAGCACAGCCTCCTAAAGCTGTTTTACATTAATCATTTCAAACGCTGGTTCTGAGTCCAAACTAAAGTAAACACAGAAATTTGCCACCTGTATTAGCTACTGTAGCTAACTGCATAGGGATCTACTATGGGCTAACTTGCCGGCTAACCGAAGTAGCTGTTTGGTTAGCCAAGTAGCAAACTACCTTTTCATTTGAAGTAATAACAAACATTTATGGTGTTACATCACAGTAATAACATGGATGGATGAACCAGTTTACTAGCAACACCATTCTTCGGCCCTGCATAGGTGGGTCACCTGACACGCAACACAGTGAAGGATCCGTCCTTCATGCCTAAAGCCAGCTGAGAGCCGTCATTGTTGAAGGAAACACTGCGGACAGATTCCTCCATGTTACAGCGAGCCAGCAGAGTGTGATCAGGTAGACTCCACAGCCTGACAGACAGACAGACAGACAGGTGAGAGACAGACAGGTGAGAGGTAAACTCAGCTGATCAGCAGCCTGGTTGTGGTGGTAGTGGTGATGTTGGTGGGTCAGACCAACCTGACGGAGCGGTCGTCGCTCCCGGTGACGGCAACCGGCTGTTTGGGGTGCAGGTCGAGCGCCCACAGCTCGCCCTCACTGTGACCCTGCATCAACAGAACCGGTTTGTCGCGGTCTCTGACCATGACCTCAAAGATCTCACTGTCCTGCGTCCCCGCCAGGATCCGGTCTGCCTTCCAGCAAACACTGCGGATTGACAGACCTGAAACAGAAAACACACCTGACTGACATTAAGTAACATTTTCGTTTTGAGAGATATGTTCAAGTGTTTTTATAGTCCTTTGTGTTCAGTCCTGTTTGGTTGTGTGTCGGGGTGAAAACCAAGCAGAGTAGTGACATCCAAAACACTCCAGCAACCTTAGATGGATTCACCTTGAACTCTTGCTGAAGTGGTTCCATGTAGAGGTCTTTGAAACCCAACCCCATGAAAACACTGCAACGGACCCGAACCAGCGGCTGTATTCACAAAGGATCTTATCTCATCACTGGAACAGGGCTGGACTGGGAATGAAAAATGGCCCCAGGACTTTTTGACTCAGACCGGCCCACCGAAAAGTTTGCTGTAGCACGTCAACTTTTTGCAGGCTGTAATTGGTCGGCTAACGAAAAGTGATTTTTGCTAAATAGCCAGCTAGCCAAACCCAAACCTTGCTTATCTTATCCCTATTGTCTTCTGTCTTACCGCTTCAGCTGCAAAACCTTGACTAACAGTTGAACTGGTATCGCTGGGCTCACTGGGCTGCTCTCTCTGCTGCCAGGGCCTTCGGACTCAGTAGGCTGAGGTGATTGACAGGCAATGGCGAATTAATAATTAGTTTTTTTAAAAACGTTTGGCTGCATCAGCCTCAAGGGACTTCAACCTCTTCTCTCTCAGATTTTCAGCACCACCTTTATGTTTTTTTCTTTTATTTGTCTATCTTGCTCCACTCCATGTGATGTCACCTCATAACAGAGATGGGAAAGGGGCGGGGCCCAGGTAAAGCCCAGTGTAAGGTAAGGGCCCAGGTAAAGCCCAGCGTCAAGAAAAAAACCCAACAGGGCTGATCTACGTGTTTTATGGGCCAAAAACAGACAGTTGTGTTTCCCACCAGGAAAGTCCAGTCCAGCCTGCTCCACACATTTCATACATGAAACAAGGTAAAATATTTTCTTGTCCAGTAGATCGTATGTGACACGATCTGCATGATGATTTGTTTTTCCAGTTGACTGAACGCATCTTCATCTTTTGATGGGGTAGATATACGTGTAGTACAGCTGCAACTAATGATTATTATCCATTAATCTGCTGAATATGTTTCTTGATTAACTGATAAATTGTTAGGTCTATGAAAAGGTCGTTAAATATTAATAAAATGTCCATCCCATTTTCCCAGAGTCCAAGGTGACTTCAAATGTCTTGTTTTGTCCGACCAACAGTCCGAAACCCAAATAGATTCAGTTAATATAAAAAAGATAATTGAGAAGCTGGGACCAGAAAAAAAAGTTTGGGCATTTTCACTTAAATTTTTGCAAAATGACTTAATGAATAATAAATTGATCAAATTGTTGAAGCTTAATTTTCTGTCGACTAATCGATTAATTATTGCTTCTTATTGAACCGTCGAACAAATTGGGGTTTGAAGAGCTTCTTTGTTTTGATGACTGATTCTGTCAGACAGCTGAGATTTGTTAAGTTCATCAGCATCAAACCTCATTATTTCAGTGTCACAGTAGTGGAGAGTTGTCATCATCTCTGGTGTTACTGGTTTGTTTCGGTACGTTGGGATTTGTTGGGTCTCTGTAATTAATATTATAAAGAGTTCGGTCTGGACCTGCTCTATAGGAAAAGTGCAGTGAGATAATTTCTGTTATGAATTGGCGCTATATACATGAAATGTAATTGAATTTAATTGATTGGACCCTTATTAACACCACCTCCATCAAAATATGAATACAGCCCAGGTCTCTGGTACAGACTTTCCAGCACACCTCAGTTCCTGGCCCATAATCCTGGACCGTTATACTACATTTCACAGTCCTGGACAGCGATTCAGACATTTCAGTCTCTCAGATGTCCATTAAATTTGTTACTGGAGGAATGTCGAAAATACAAACTCACCAGACGGTCGGGAATCTTCTTAACAATTTATCACTAAGAACATAACCCACTGTAATCCCTGAGCAGTGTTGGCCAAGACACTTAAAAAATGTGATCAACATGTTACTATTATTTTTTTTTAAATGACATTACTGTACTAATTACTCATCAGCAGAAGTCATTAGTTACATCTCTTTTTAAATTACTCTGTAACGCCTCCCTATTGAGCAGCAGGAGACATGATCCCTCACTGGTTTCCCACCATGAACGAAGCCAATTGTTCTTGAAATTCAAAACCAAAACGGAGGTCCCGCTACAGGGAGTCTAACTGCAGGTCTGTCAGCTGGTGGATCTGATAACAGATGTTCAGACCTTTGTATCCCTGCTCAGCCTCTCTCAGGTCGATCTTGGTGATCGGTTTGAAGTCGGCGTCCCACAGTCGGATGCAGCCGTCTCGTCCTCCCGTGGCGAATCCTTCCTCACAGGCGTGCATGCTGAAGATCCCCGCCTGAACAACACGTTACATAAAAATAACACATTTCCCATCAGTCCTGCTGCGCCTTGCCCCTCCCTGCAGAGGATCAACATGTTGGCAGTAGCTCCAGCGCCCTCTGCCTGCTTCCTGCGGTAAAACCTCAGCAGTTTTCCCTCAAAACTGAAACTGATTTGAGTTCTGACTATAATCTCTAATCTGTATACTCAAATATATTGTTTTGGCTTCTCTCATATTGTTGACGCTGTGACATGAACCACCAGAATCTGCTGACAGTGAAGCCAAAATGTTTATTCTGAGACTTTTGACCTTTTTTTATTCATTCAGATTTGTGTTTAATTCAAACTCTATTTTAAAACTGACTTTATAACTTGTGTACATTCCCTTTCAGTGACAATTTATTTTTCAGGCGATGTTGCATCATGTCTTTCAACAGGGCTGAAGAGGGTTACGGTTAGAGATTAATCTCAATATTTTACTCATATTTTTTCCCTGATCATACTGCACATTGACTCTGCTTCTGTTTGTTAGTGTTATATCTTTTTTGCTGATAGAACATCTCTAAACTAAATCCAACATTTAATTTCTTCATTGGTTTATATAGTAAGTGTGTGTGTTTATACCCCATGTGCAGCCTGTACAGTCCTGATCAGAGTGATTCCTCTCCACACGTAAACATCTCCGTTCAGAGCTCCAGAGTACGTCAGCTCGTCTTTGGCTGCAGAAACACACAGGATGGTCTGCAGGTCGCCTGTCTTCCCAAAAATCCCTCTCTTCGGAGTCAGAGCGTTCCCACACAGAGTCCAGAACTACAGACACACAACAAAATGAATTATTAAGATATAGATTTTACTCTCATATCAGACATCATTATTATTTTGAAAACAGCATATGTGTGATATAATAATTTCAACAGAAATGTGTCCACAGCTGACTGAGTAACAAAGCATCAGTTACAACAATCAAAATGCAAAAATCCTGTTAAAACCAAACAGTAACTCATCAGGTACTAAATGACGAAACTCAGTGAAATCATCCGTCATGTTAAACTGTGTCTCTGGAACAAAAATGGACTTCCTGTCTCACCTTGATGTGTTTGACTCCACAACTGACCAGACGGCTGGACTGAAACGGGTCCCAGGCCACATCAAAGATCTGCAGGAAAAGTAAGTGAGTAAACTTTATTTCTCTTACGCTTTTCAAAACAAGGTGCGTTGGAGGTGGAGAGGAAACACAGGTGGAAAACAGAGGGATATCTGAGTAAACGTCAGTGAGGGTTGAACACTGTTACTTGCAATGTGTTTCAGCTACAAACACCTGCAAACAGAGTCAGTGTGAATGAATGAAGAGTCGTACTCTGTCTGAGTGTCCAGTTGCTGTGGCGAGGACTCGTCCTCTCCTCCAATCCCAAACACACAATGTGTTCTTGGCGTCCAGCCCGACTGACGCCAGCCGCTACGAAAACAGAAACAATCATGTAAGAGTCAAGTAAGATCCATTTAGTTTTACTTTGTTCAGAGGTCCAAACACTGACCCATAAGTAAACCAACATGTAGCTCCACCCACCACAAACACGCAAACCACAGTATTGGACTATGCTAACACTTGTAAACTGATTGACAGGTCATAATTAAGTGAGATGAGTGAATTATTCAGTCAGTATGTGAGTATATAGTGTAGTTATAAATGTTGGAGTTCCTCAAGGCAGCATCCTGGGGCCTAAAGTGTTTCCAATATATAGAGTTGATATGTGCAGATGTTTGATATATTTGTAATGTAACATGAACATGTATGAAAACATGACACTGTGCTGCATTTAAAATTATTTCAGTTGACTGTCTGAAACTTTAAACAACCTGCTGTTTTCGGTGTTTTTGTGTATTTGAGGTTCATTCAAAGCTAGAGTTCAACAAAGCTGCAGTTAACTGTTTGTTACGTTTGATTAAATCCAAGGCAAACATGTTGTACAGTAATTGCACTATATTTCAGCTCTGATAGAAGTGTTTTAGACGAGTGTGATGAAAATCGTGGTAATGCCATTCACTGTGGTATTTTTGGCCACAATAATCCTAGCATCCTACACTGGAAGTCATCAGAAATCATCTCAACTGCCTCATTTTTTGTGTTAAATTGTTTTCATCTGCCATTTATACTCATCATACTTTATGTATAAGGTTAGCTTCCAACAAAATATACAAAATATTTTTTTACCATGTACCTAAATTAATCAAATAATTAATGATATACCTATATTTGAACTCCATCTTAGTCTAAACAAAAGTTGTGCAAAATAGAAAGCTATTGAAAAAACAAGCTATAATAGTAAAATAGTAACAACTTGAACATTTTCAAAACAAAAACAGAAAGTTCCCTGATGAAAATAAAGTCTATTAAAAAAATTAAAATGACTATTGACAAAAGCTTTCTTGGCCATTTTGCATGCATTGTTGAGACGGTCCCTGCCGCAGTGACATCATCACGAGGGGGCGTGGTCTCACCTGTCCGTCGGAGTCGAAGGCCAGACAGGCCACTCCGTGTGTGTGGACGTCCCTCAGGATGGAGACGGTCTGCATGGCGTAAGTGTCCCAGATACAGATGAACGGGTCTTTACCCACCTGACCCGTCGCCACCTGGATCTTATCTGGATGCATCGCCAGACTGAGACAGAGACATACAGGGAGGGAGAGGGAGATTTGTTAATTTTTAATAGTAACTTTATTCTATCAATATTTCAACAAGCCATTTAAAAAAATACAACCATCTTCAAAACACAGACAAATAAATACTCAAACAAATCAATAAATCACATCACCTCCACAGAAAAAGCTCACCATGAGCCCGTATGCTGAAATGACCTACATCCTTCATTTCTCAGACAGAAACAGACAGACACACACACACATATATATATATATATATATATATATATATATATATATATATATATATAAACTGGCAGAGAATCTCCTTACTGTCCGAGATCCAAAGCAGCGACAGATCCTGACCAAATACAGACTCAGTGACCACAGTCAGATCCTGACCAAATACAGACTCAGTGACCACAGACAGATCCTGACCAAATACAGACTCAGTGACCACAGACAGATCCTGACCAAATACAGACTCAGTGACCACAGTCTCGCCACAGAGAAAGGACGACACAATAAGTCCTGGCTACCAACAGAGGAAAGAGTCTGTGGTCACTGCGCGACAGCTGAGGTAGAGACAGAGATGCACTTCCTCTTAAAATATGACAAATATAAAAATATCAGAGTGGAATACTTTAAGAAATGTGTTAATCCCAAACTTCACAGAACTAGATGGCATTAAAAAGCAACAGATTCTATTAGGAGGAGGACGTGCAGCTAACTGAGCTGCACAATATGTGACTGCATGTCACAAACTGAGGAACACAAGCCAACACAACAACAGTGAATATGATGAATAATTATCTCGACAGCCTATCACACAACATATGAGACATACTGGTGTCGAGCTGCCTGTGGGAAAACTGAACATGTTAGAGTCCATTCTTGATTAAAAGCTCTGTTTCCGCCGTCTACTTTTCTCTTTTTAGAGCTCGCCATGTGAAATGATTTCTCCGACTCGTCTCGTCTCTACTCTCCCTGTGTGTGTGTTCTTCACTCACTGACTCGACTCGCAGGCCACTAAACCAGCGCCGTAAAGGCCGGAAAAGCTGCGCCGGTTAAAATGGAAACGCTCTGTCAAAATTTAATAATTCTCAACAATATATTTTATCTCAGTGAGCTACGAAACAGGGACTGATCCCGACCAAATACAGGCTCAGTGAGCTACAAAACAGGGACTGATCCCGACCAAATACAGGCTCAGTGAGATACAAAACAGGGACTGATCCCGACCAAATACAGGCTCAGTGACCACCAACTGGCAGCAGAAACAGGAAGATACAGACAGACATGGCCGCCCAGAGAGGAGTGTGTATGTGGTCACTGCTCGACAGGTGGAAACAGAGATGCTCCTCCTCCTCCTCTGTGAGAAGTTCTCTTCAGTAAGAGATTTCCACTACGGGGAAACAGCCAAGAAAATGACAAATGTCCAAATAAGACGGTGTCGTCCCTCATTCGTCCAGGAGTGTTCTAACGTAGAAAAGGTTTCAGTCGTAGTCATCTGGACTGCCGCTCCTTGCTCTTCCTATGTTGTGCACCCTGTGCTACCTGTGTAAAGTCCATCACTCTCTTGAGGATTTCTTCTGGGACAATGCTTGATAACTTCTTCTGCAAAAATTCTGTTCTGTTCTTCAAATTGTCTATTCTTAAGTTGTTTTCCCTGATCCTTTCACTAAGCATCTGGGTCAGGTTTCTTCTCCAAATCTTCTCTGCTCTGTGTCCTTTTACTGGTGGTTTAATCTGTAGGCTCTTGGGAATAATCTTGCTCTGCCTGCATCTTAGATTAAAACGGAGATGGTTCCTGTGGTCTGCTAATTTCCTGGCTGTGTTTTCGAGTTCCCGAACCAGATCCACGGTTTTCTGCCCAAAATTCTTCAAAATAAGACGGTGTAGTCCCTCATTCGTCCAGGAGTGTTCTAACGTAGAAAAGGTTTCAGTCGTGGTCATCTGGACAAATGACTGTCCAGATGACTACGACTGAAACCTTTTCTACGTTAAATGTCCAAATGTTAACCCCAGAAGAGAAACTGGCAGTTTGCCGGGACAGCAGCTCCTCTGGCAGCTAAATATGTATCTGCCTGTCACAACCTGAGGGATTCACACTACAAATTAGGGATTTGTTTAAGTAATTGTATTAAATTGTAAAACTGTAGTGTACTGTCAAAGAATGGACTGCATCAGTATGATATAGAACCTGCATATGTGGCACCTGAGTATTTAATATGTATATGTAATGTACGTGAATTTTCTGGAAACTGCATTAGCAACAACATGTTTTTGTTAATTCCAGTGAAGCTATTTGAACTGAGAGACATTTAAAAAACAAACTCTTAGTGTGGAATCCTTTTAGCGCCCCCTTCAGGCTGCACCGTTCATTACAAACAACATCCTGATGACTTATCTCACGCAGTCTGAACAGCAGAGGAGCTGGAGGTGTCCTGGAGGTGGAGGAAAGATCACGGAGTCATTAAAATCTAAAGGGTTCATCCTCTGAGGAGCAGGAAGCAGATCAGGACGTTTACTGCAGATCTGAGCTGTGGATGTTGAGATGTCCCACTCACAGAATTAAAGTTGCTCAGACGGATGTTTACAATATAAACTGGGTGTAAAGAAAATAACATTTGCTCCAACAAGAAAGCGCTCCTCCATTAAAGCCAGTACAAACCGTGTAAAATCAAAGATGGGGCAGGATTTGTTCTTCACTCATTGACTGGAGAGAAGAGCGAAGCGTTTGCTGCATAAGAACTCCTCGTCTGCAGTGTTTCTACCTGTTGTGTTTCAGGTGTTTCACACCTGTACTACCGGTACAGGTGTGAAACACCTCCACACCTGTGGAAAGGGATCATGGTTGATAGATTGTCGTTTCATAAAGTTACATAAACTGTCAGATGCTGTTAGATACTCCAAAACAAGCACGCAGTTAAACCAGACTGAGGCTTCGTGCTTTATTCAGCGCTGTAATATATCTCCTGTCCACCAGAGGCAGCACTGAGCACGCTGCCGCACCACCTGACTCACACGGTTTGAACTGACTTTAATTACTGTCAGACAGTTTGACTGCTTAGCTCATCACGTTCTTAACTTCCTGTGTCCAAACTCTGACCTCAGCACAAAACATCAGTGTGACCTCACAGAGACGGGGATGACAGCGACGTGTGCTGCGCTGTGATTGGCTGTGATTGGACCAATTAACACACGTTCTACATTCGCTATATGGCCCGGTGATCATTTACACGTAACACACACTACCTACATTAAGAAAGAAGGGCTTCTTTGATGACGTGGTCCTCTTTGTTTGTTTGCACGGCGTGCTATCACTTCACAGCCATCACAGCCAGTCAGAGGTCATTTACACAATGACAGAAGAAAGTTACCAAGGAGGCAAATGCAGGACAAGCCTGCCATCTGGCAGAAAGAGAAGATGGAGGCGGAGGGGAAATGGTTTGGCCAGAATGGGGCGAGAGCGGTGGGGTAAGGGTGAGAGTGCAGGAACTACAGTTTCTCTAATTTGGGGTCTTTGGATGTAAACAGGAAGTACAATGTTGCCATGGAGTCAGTGAGTTAGCTGTGGGCTACACCTCGAGCAGAAGTATCTTAAGCACCCGTCCCTTTCACCTGACGGAGTATCTTTGCTTCACCTCTCTCCCTTCAACTCTCCCACCCCCAGTTTGAAAACCTCTCATTTTTAAAAAGGGAACAAATTGAGCCAATGAACTCAAGTCAGAAGCTTGTCAGAGCAGAGCATGATGGGAAGGACTCAGCAGCTTCATCAGCTCGTCTTCATCATCAGTGCTTTTCCTCCGGCTGTCGTGGGACTCAAACACCACCACCCCCCCACTTCCTGCCTCCATCCATCACAGCCAGCAGCGCGTTCGCCGGTTAAAGGAGCTTTCCAGCGGTTTCATCTGTAATCGATTAACTTGTGTTCGGGCTGAGACTAACGTCAGCGAGCCGGCCTTCGACAGTTAGAGGACGCTCTCGAAGGGAGAGGTGATCTGCTCCTATTAAAACACACATCAACATTAAATCGAAATATTCCACGTCTACGGCTCCCGGAGGATCAGGTCACCGCTCTGACACCTGCATGAATATGATTGGACGTTACTAGTCAGCTGTAGCACAAATACAAGTGAGACTTCAGCGCTCTGCCTGGACCAACAAAGTGCTTTATATCAGGTGTGTTTCGGGTTTTAAACTGCTTGGTTTCAGTTCATTTCTGTGAAAATCAACCTGCAGACAATAGCAGTCCATCACGGTCGGGTTCAGGAAGCTTCGTGGACTTCAGGAAGTTACGAGATCATCACGAGGAGACGGCGCTGAGAGCAGAGGCTGCTTTAAAATCTCTGTTGGTGCGTTCAGGGACGCTGCGACATCTCATCTCTCTCAAAGCAAGAAACAGCGACGGTTCACGTCGCTCCATCCAGTAATTAAACCATATTAATCTTGTTCAGGGTCATGGGGGGCTGGATCACCACCTGGACCCCCAGGGGCCCCAAAGGCCCCAAAGGCCCCAGGTGGTCTATGTTACTTTGTTAATGACTCGACTGACTTGGTTTAACTTGGACTTGACTTTGACCACGTTTACTCTCTTTCTGTCTACATAATCTGATTAATCGCAAATTTGTTAGAGATTTAGAAAACATCAGTGATGGAACTGGAGTACAGTGGAGGTCAGCGGGGCCGTACGGCATCATTTACTTTAAAGGCAGGAGGTTCAGATTAAATGTCTGTTTAAGATGTGAGGAAACAGTTTCCTGTCCTGGGCTTCAACATCTGATCGCCAGGTAAAAATATCAGCTCACTTTATTAATTATTAACCGGTGAACGATGACTGAATGTGTCAGTATCGAACTTAAACTTAAATACACTCCGTGTTTGTGTCACATCTGCATCATTAAAGGTCCTGCTGCTTCGGCTGCTAGCACTTCCTGTCCACACTGTAACCATGGAAACAGACAACAGTCACCTGGATTCATCTGATAGTGCAGGAAAAGTTATGTCGAGCGCCTGACACCACGGTAACGAGTGAATCAGCTGTGTGTGTGTGTGTGTGTGTGTGTGTGTGTGTGTGTGTGTGTGTGTGTGTGTGTGGAGAAGCTCTCCAGGACCATCCTCACAGCTTCATCTGTTGTTTCCATGGAAACGCACTCTCCTGCTCATCAATCAGCCATGCGATGAGAATGTCAACAATCAGATTCAAATATCAACGACACATTTACATCTCTGTTACTGCGTATATACACTTACTGCGTACTCTTACTGCGTACTCTTACTGCGTACTCTTACAGCGTACTCTTACTGCGTACTCTTACTGCGTACACTTACTGCGTACTCTTACAGCGTACACTTACTGCGTACTCTTACTGCGTACTCTTACTGCGTACTCTTACAGCGTACTCTTACTGCGTACTCTTACTGCGTACTCTTACTGCGTACTCTTACTGCGTACTCTTACTGCGTACTCTTACTGCGTACACTTACTGCGTACTCTTACTGCGTACTCTTACTGCGTACTCTTACTGCGTACACTTACTGCGTACTCTTACAGCGTACTCTTACTGCGTACTCTTACTGCGTACACTTACTGCGTACTCTTACTGCGTACACTTACTGCGTACACTTACAGCGTACACTTACTGCGTACTCTTACTGCGTACTCTTACTGCGTACTCTTACTGCGTACTCTTACTGCGTACACTTACTGCGTACTCTTACTGCGTACTCTTACAGCGTACACTTACTGCGTACACTTACTGCGTACTCTTACAGCGTACACTTACTGCGTACACTTACAGCGTACACTTACAGCGTACACTTACTGCGTACTCTTACAGCGTACACTTACTGCGTACACTTACTGCGTACTCTTACTGCGTACTCTTACTGCGTACTCTTACAGCGTACTCTTACTGCGTACTCTTACAGCGTACTCTTACAGCGTACTCTTACTGCGTACACTTACTGCGTACTCTTACTGCGTACACTTACAGCGTACACTTACTGCGTACACTTACTGCGTACACTTACTGCGTACTCTTACTGCGTACTCTTACAGCGTACACTTACTGCGTACACTTACAGCGTACACTTACAGCGTACACTTACAGCGTACTCTTACAGCGTACTCTTACAGCGTACTCTTACTGCGTACACTTACTGCGTACTCTTACTGCGCACACTTACTGCGTACTTACTGCGTGCTTTACTGCGTGCTCTTACTGCGTACACTTACTGCGTACACTTACAGCGTACACTTACAGCGTACACTTACTGCGTACTCTTACTGCGTACTCTTACTGCGTACTCTTACTGCGTACTCTTACTGCGTACTCTTACAGCGTACACTTACAGCGTACACTTACTGCGTACACTTACTGCGTACTCTTACTGCGTACACTTACTGCGTACTCTTACAGCGTACACTTACTGCGTACTCTTACTGCGTACTCTTACTGCGTACACTTACTGCGTACTCTTACTGCGTACACTTACTGCGTACACTTACTGCGTACTCTTACTGCGTACTCTTACAGCGTACACTTACTGCGTACACTTACTGCGTACTCTTACTGCGTACTCTTACAGCGTACACTTACAGCGTACACTTACTGCGTACACTTACTGCGTACACTTACTGCGTACTCTTACAGCGTACACTTACTGCGTACACTTACTGCGTACACTTACTGCGTACACTTACTGCGTACTCTTACTGCGTACTCTTACAGCGTACTCTTACTGCGTACTCTTACTGCGTACTCTTACTGCGTACACTTACTGCGTACACTTACTGCGTACACTTACTGCGTACTCTTACTGCGTACTCTTACTGCGTACTCTTACTGCGTACACTTACTGCGTACTCTTACTGCGTACTCTTACTGCGTACTCTTACTGCGTACTCTTACTGCGTACTCTTACTGCGTACTCTTACTGCGTACTCTTACTGCGTACTCTTACTGCGTACTCTTACTGCGTACTCTTACTGCGTACTCTTACTGCGTACTCTTACTGCGTACTCTTACTGCGTACTCTTACTGCGTGCTCTTACTGCGTGCTCTTACTGCGTACACTTACAGCGTACAGCGCGTACTCTTACTGCGTACACTTACTGCGTACTCTTACTGCGTACTCTTACTGCGTGCTCTTACTGCGTGCACTTACTGCGTGCTCTTACAGCGTACTCTTACTGCGTACACTTACTGCGTACACTTACTGCGTACTCTTACTGCGTGCACTTACTGCGTGCACTTACAGCGTACACTTACTGCGTGCTCTTACTGCGTACTCTTACTGCGTACACTTACTGCGCACTTACTACTGCGCACTTACTGCGTACTCTTACTGCGTACTCTTACAGCGTACACTTACTGCGTACACTTACTGCGTGCTCTTACAGCGTACACCTGCGTACACTTACAGCGTACACTTACAGCGTACACTTACTGCGTGCTCTTACAGCGTACACTTACTGCGTGCACTTACTGCGTACTCTTACTGCGTGCTCTTACTGCGTGCTCTTACAGCGTACTCTTACTGCGTACTCTTACAGCGCACTCTTACAGCGTACTCTTACAGCGCACACTTACTGCGTACACTTACTGCGTGCTCTTACTGCGTACACTTACAGCGTGCACTTTACAGCGTACACTTACTGCGTACACTTACTGCGTGCTCTTACTGCGTACTCTTACTGCGTACACTTACAGCGTACACTTACTGCGTACACTTACAGCGTGCACTTTACAGCGTACACTTACAGCGTTACCACTTACAGCGTGCACACTTACTGCGTGCACTTACTGCGTACTTTACTGCGTACACTTACTGCGTGCACTTACTGCGTACACTTACTGCGTGCACTTACTGCGTGCACTTACTGCGTACACTTACAGCGTACACTTACTGCGTACACTTACTGCGTACACTTACTGCGTACACTTACTGCGTGCACTCTTACTGCGTGCTCTTACTGCGCGTACTGCGTACTTACTGCGTACTCTTACTGCGTACTCTTACAGCGTACACTTACTGCGTACACTTACTGCGTACACTTACTGCGTACTCTTACTGCGTGCACACTTGTGCTCTTACGTACTCTTACTGCGTACTCTTACTGCGTACTCTTACTGCGTACTCTTACTGCGTACACTTACTGCGTGCACTCTTACAGCGTACACTTACTGCGTGCTCTTACTGCGTACACTTACTGCGTACACTTACTGCGTACTCTTACTGCGTGCTCTTACAGCGTACACTTACTGCGTGCACTTACTGCGTACACTTACTGCGTACACTTACTGCGTACACTTACTGCGTGCACTTACAGCGTGCTCTTACTGCGTACTTACTGCCTGCGTACTTTACTGCGTACACTTACTGCGTGCACTTACTGCGCGCACTCTTACAGCGTGCTCTTACTGCGCACTCTTACTGCGTACTCTTACTGCGCACACTTACTGCGTACACTTACTGCGTGCTCTTACTGCGTACTCTTACTGCGTGCTCTTACTGCGCGCACACTTACAGCGCACACTTACAGCGTACACTTACAGCGTACACTTACAGCGTACACTTACAGCGTACTCTTACTGCGTACTCTTACTGCGTACACTTACTGCGTACTCTTACTGCGTACACTTACTGCGTACACTTACTGCGTACTCTTACTGCGTACTCTTACTGCGTACTCTTACTGCGTACACTTACTGCGTACTCTTACTGCGTACACTTACTGCGTACTCTTACAGCGTACTCTTACTGCGTACACTTACTGCGTACTCTTACTGCGTACTCTTACTGCGTACACTTACTGCGTACACTTACAGCGTACACTTACTGCGTACACTTACTGCGTACTCTTACTGCGTACTCTTACTGCGTACTCTTACTGCGTACTCTTACTGCGTACTCTTACTGCGTACACTTACTGCGTACTCTTACTGCGTACTCTTACTGCGTACTCTTACTGCGTACTCTTACTGCGTACACTTACTGCGTACTCTTACTGCGTACTCTTACTGCGTACACTTACTGCGTACTCTTACTGCGTGCTCTTACTGCGTGCACTTACTGCGTACTCTTACTGCGTACTCTTACTGCGTACTCTTACTAGCGTACTCTTACTGCGTACACTTTACTGCGTACTCTTACTGCGTGCTCTTACTGCGTGACTCTTACTGCGTACTCTTACTGCGTACTCTTACTGCGTGCACTCTTACTGCGTGCACTTACTGCGTGCACTTACTGCGTACACTTACTGCGTACTCTTACTGCGTACACTTACTGCGTGCACTTACACTTACTGCGTACTCTTACTGCGTACTCTTACTGCGTGCTCTTACTGCGTACTCTTACTGCGTACTCTTACTGCGTACTTTACAGCGTACTTTTACTGCGTACTCTTACTGCGTGCTCTTACTGCGTACTCTTACTGCGTACTCTTACTGCGTACACTTACACAGCGTACTCTTACTGCGTGCACTCTTACTGCGTGCACTCTTACTGCGTACTCTTACTGCGTACTCTTACAGCGTACTCTTACAGCGTACTCTTACTGCGTACTCTTACTGCGTGCTCTTACTGCGCGTGCACTTACACTGCGTACTTTACTGCGTACTTTTACTGCGTACACTTACTGCGTACACTTACTGCGTACTCTTACTGCGTGCTTACTGCGTACACTTACTGCGTACACTTACTGCGTACACTTACAGCGTACACTTACTGCGTACTGCTTTACTGCGTGCTCTTACTGCGTGCACTTACTTACTGCGTGCTCTTACTGCGTGCACTTTACGTGCGCACACTTTACCTGCGTACTCTTACTGCGTGCTCTTACTGCGTACTCTTACTGCGTACACTTACTGCGTGCACTACTGCGTGCGTACTCTTACTGCGTACTCTTACTGCGTACTCTTACTGCGTACTCTTACTGCGTGCTCTTACTGCGTGCTCTTACTGCGTACACTTACTGCGTACACTTACTGCGTACTTACTTACGTACACTTACTGCGTACTCTTACAGCGCGTACTTACTGCGTGCTCTTACTGCGTACTTTATGCGTACTCTTACTGCGTACTCTTACTGCGTGCGTACACTTACTGCGTACTCTTACTGCGTACACTTACTGCGTACTCTTACTGCGTACACTTACTGCGTATATACGTCGGGCCGGGTGTGAGGGACACAGACCGGCGCCTTCACTAAGAGACTGAGAAACAAAGCACAGACGGCAGGAAGGCGCCGCGCCGACTCAGCCGTTAATTCACACCTGGATGTAAAACTGAGACGAGAAGCGAGATCTCAGTTGAATCCAAACACTGGGTTCCCATTGGACGGGAGGCGCATCACGTCTCTCTCCACGGTAACTGCCGTTACCACGAGAAGACGCTTTTCACGTGAGCTGTAGTTTCCCGAGGAAGAGTCTGAACTCGCTGCATGAGAACAGACTGCTTTGTGTTTGCTGAACACTTTTGGATCCGGATCGTTAACTCCCCATAACGCTCCCGGACCTGCAGCCGGAGGAGACTCGGACTGACCGAAGACCGCCGCTGAGCCATCGGCCGCTGTTTTCCTTTGCTGCCCCGAAAGCAACAGTTTCGCCATTTCTGCTCTTCTTTGTTAGCACGTTCCCTCGTGTATCGGTACCGCGCTGTTGGGCCGTTTAACTGCGTTAGCTTTAGCCACCGAGGGAGCTAATAACGGTGCTTTATCAGACTGAAGTCCAGCAACACGGCCGCTGGATGAAAGTTCCTCTCCTCTCTCTCCACTAACTCACCTTTACACGAACATTTACACGCCCACACACCTCAGCCCAGGTAACGTGCAGCTCAGCTAGCTAAGCTGTCGTGAGGACAAATAGAGCTCGTCCTCCCGTTTTAGCTCCGCCCCTTTGTTTGAGATTCGCAGGTCTGCCCGCCATTGTGGCTCTGTGCGTGACGAAGACCCATGTGGCCGCCACCTTCCTCGCACCCCCCACCCACACCCACACACACACACACACACACACATCTTACATGCCTGCTGATTGTTGTATGCTTATTGTGTTTAGACTAGACGTTAGTGGTTGTTGGCTGAAGTTATTGATTGTTGATCAGTGCTGAGGTTACATGAACGCTGTATCTTTACAGAGCAGCTGCCTGTGGTCACTGTGTGAACTTGTTCTGATAACAACTGTCCACCATTATTAACGTAAGATAGTATTTTAATTATCAACGTTTCTGGGTGGACGGCCACCTTTGAGACTGTTTTTCCTGTTTGGTTATTGGTCCCTGATCTCAGGGTGGTGCCCCGTAATTATTAATCTATATTAATAATTTTGATAATATTAATAATTTTATTAATATTCATAAATATATTTTTAATATATCTGATAATAACCAAACCTGTCCTACCTGAATCTCAACATATACATACTGTATTTATTTACTGTGTATCTGTTGCTGTCTCTAAATACTACAATACCCATGAGCCTCAGCTGCTGTTGCTGGGGAGAAGAATCCAGAACGTCAACGTTCGATCAGGTTTCTAAAGTGTAAACAGCAGAAGGTGAAGCTGTGATTGGCAGTTTGTTAGTGAAATGCACCCTGGGAGTCGTAGTCCCTCAGTTTTTATGTCCTCAGGCTTCTTGTAGCTTTGACTTTTTATCAAAGAAGCAGATATTTTCTAACACAGCTGTTCATCTTTTGTTCTGATGATTCACCCGGGTGTTGACGGTGACTCGGATCTCTGAAACCAGTCTAGTGCAGCAGACTCGTGTCTTCTTGGTTGATGCTACGTTAGCATGACTAGCATACAAACCGTGCTGGTACATTCTACCTTTTATGAGCTGACAGCGCGATCAGCTGTTCATTAGAACTGATTCTGACACAAAACTGCTCCACCTCCTCACCTGATGATGTCGTCGTTGTGTCCCAGGTAGAACTTCTGGGTGTGTTCTCGGGTGTTGTAGACCACACCCACCCCGGCCACGAAGTACACCACCTCTTTTCCTGCGGTGTAGTACAGGTTGTTACGACACTGGTGACCTCTGTACCCGTGGATCCACTCCAGCCTCAGCTGGCAGCGCGGCGCCGTCTTATCCGACATGTCGGCTTAAAACTGGAAACTAGAAAAAATGAACGTCTTCTTGGTTTAAACCAGGAAGTCTGATGAGTTCTGAGCAGGTTCGTCCTGTGTGACGGTGATGTAGCATCTGCTACGAAAGATCTCTCCTGTGCCAACACAAAAACAGTCGTGTCCATCCAAATCCGCTGTTGGTCCTAACGCCGACGGCAGCTGCAGTCCAACATTGTAGTCTCTTTAACAGTGCATCCAACTACACTTCCCATAATTCCAACCTGCAGCCTCGCTGCTGCTAACTAATGTTAGCCAAGTCGCACAAACTCAGCAGAAGTTTGTGTTTCAGACTGATGACGCAGCAGGGAGTCATCGACAAAACAACTGATGAAAAAGTTTCAGTTTTTACTTTCAGTCGCTTTGTTGTTTGTTTTTCAGTTAGATGATAAACTGAACATGTTGAAGCTGAAGTATAAATGTCTGGATGTCCCCGCCGAGCGCTAAAATCAGCTTCAGTCTTTAAGGTTTCAGGTGCGGACTGTCCCTTTAACTCTGCGTTTTACCTCTGAGGAGGATGGAGATTGTTTAGAGACGACAGCGGGATCATTTCAGGGGAAATGCATCTAGTTTAGTTCTCAGTGCACAAACGAAACGTAAACTCAGTCGGGGGGGGGGGCTGCTCTTTAACTAAATGTTAATATTTCAGCCGTTAACTTTCCAGACGTACTTTTGCCGTAGCTACTTTCACTAAAACTAAGAGCTCCTTGTAGATTTCTCGAGGAAACGCGTTAAGGCGGCGAGGATACGTTGAGGTCGTCGGGCTGTAACGAACTAAATGTTAAAACATAACATGGCAGCTGTTGAGTCAGCTGATCAGGAATCAGTCCGATTTTTTTAAACAAACACGTGAGAGCTCGTACACTAATATCACACTGCAGAATATTTGTACTTTTACAAAAATAAAAGCTATTTTTTCACCTCTTTATGTGAAACCTCAGACTACTGCAATGATCCAGTAAATCATGTGTTGACAGAAACTTCAGCGAGGTTGTTGCTAATGTTCCTGCGCAGGTTCACGAACACGTTTAAAATCTCCAGCGTTCCCAGTGAAAGACGTGGTCCAGTTACAGGAACACGTTTCTGTTTTAGTTGTTATTGAATAAAAGACTGGTTTTGCTAAATGTTGTCCGGCTACAGTACGAGCTGAACAAAGACTTCGTTCCAGCGCATCACTTTAAAACGACTCATAAATGACCAAAAACAAAATGTTTGGTTGCAGAAACGTTCTCAGAATACTTCTGGAAGGTTACGAGATTGTTGCTGTTCACGAACATTTCTGTATAATTTCAGGGAATTTTTTATTACCTACATTTTATGAACTACCGCAAAATTGTATTCATTTATTATTTTATTTATTTATTTATTGTCAAAAAGACAAAACGATGTTCTGAAAGGTTGTGAAATTGTTTCTGCTCTGTTTTAATAAGTTATTTTATTTCTCTCCAGGGTTCCCAAACACGTGGTTCCTTGGAGGCCACTGAACAGTGAGCAGAACCACCAGCTGGAACAGGAACCAACAGGAACCTACAGGAACCAACAAACGTACAGGAACTTACAGGAACCTACAGGAACCGACAAACGTACAGGAAACTACAGGAACTAACAAACGTACAAGAACCAACAGGAACCTACAGGAACCAACAGGAACCAACAAGAACCAACAGGAACCAACAAACATACAGGAACCAACAAGAACCAACAGGAACCTACAGGAACCGACAAACGTACAGGAAACTACAGGAACTAACAAACGTACAAGAACCAACAGGAACCTACAGGAACCAACAGGAACCAACAAACATACAGGAACCAACAAGAACCAACAGGAACCAACAGGAACCAACAAACATACAGGAACCAACAAGAACCAACAGGAACCTACAGGAACAAACAGGAACCAACAGGAACCAACAAGAACCAACAGGAACCAACAGGAACCTACAGGAACCAACAAGAACCTACAGGAACCGACAGGAACCGACAAACGTACAAGAATCTACAGGAACCGACAGGAACCTACAGGAACCAACAAGAACCTACAGGAACCGACAGGAACCGACAAACGTACAAGAATCTACAGGAACCGACAGGAACCGACAAACGTACAAGAATCTACAGGAACCGACAGGAACCAACAGGAACCAACAAACATACAGGAACCAACAAGAACCAACAGGAACCTACAGGAACAAACAGGAACCAACAGGAACCAACAAGAACCAACAGGAACCAACAGGAACCTACAGGAACCAACAAGAACCTACAGGAACCGACAGGAACCGACAAACGTACAAGAATCTACAGGAACCGACAGGAACCTACAGGAACCAACAAGAACCTACAGGAACCGACAGGAACCGACAAACGTACAAGAACCTACAGGAACCAACAGGAACCAACAAGAACCAACAGGAACCAACAGGAACCTACAGGAACCAACAAGAACCTACAGGAACCGACAGGAACCGACAAACGTACAAGAATCTACAGGAACCGACAGGAACCTACAGGAACCAACAAGAACCGACAGGAACCTACAGGAACCGACAAACGTACAGGAACCAACAGGAACCAACAAACCTACAGGAACCAACAGGAACCGACAGGAACCAACAAACGTACAAGAATCTACAGGAACCTACAGGAACCTACAAACCTACAGGAACCAACAGGAACCTACAGGAACCAACAAGAACCTACAGGAACCGACAGGAACCGACAAACGTACAGGAATCTACAGGAACCGACAGGAACCTACAGGAACCGACAAACGTACAGGAACCAACAGGAACCAACAAACCTACAGGAACCAACAGGAACCAACAAGAACCTACAGGAACCAACAGGAATCAACAAGAACCTACAGGAACCAACAAGAACCGACAAACGTACAGGAACCAACAAACCTACAGGAACCAACAAGAACCTACAGGAACCAACAGGAACCAACAAGAACCTACAGGAACCAACAAGAACCGACAAACGTACAGGAACCTACAGGAACCGACAGGAACCAACAGGAACCTTTTAAATAACAGAAACGTTCTGGGAACGTTTTTCCAACTAATACCGACCCAACCCGGAACTTTCCCAGGATTTAGTCTGAAGGTTCAGATGACCAGACACGGGGCATGATGGGAAGGTCACTATAACAAACAATATAATGTGACCACATGTCCCGTGTCAGCAGGCTGCTGCAGCAGCATCACCCTGTCGCCATAATGTCCGTTATTCTGACCGTTGGTCACAAAATCACCGTCACTTGGTTTAAATCTGAGCTGAAATCACAGAAAATCCCGCCGCCGTCTGTTCGCTGCTTCCAGTTGAAATCCGGAGATTACAGCGCCGATTTATCACCGTCGGTCCGCATCCGAAGCCCGCAGGAAACCAACATCCACGCCGTCCGACACCGACTGCACCTGCTCCTGCAGGCCGGCGGAGAGGCGCTCAGACCCGGCTCAGACCCGCAGCAGCACCCGGCTCAGAAACAGCCCGGAAGAACGCAAAATGCTGAAGGAAAGTCGGGATCTTCGGGATCCCAGGGATCACTGACGGCGTCAAAGCGGAAAGAATAAACACCGCTTCCTGTTGGGACTTTCAAAATAAAGCACTTACTGGCAGCGTGTTTCCTTACCTGCTTTTAGTAGTGACACAAACAAAATAACACTTACTTATTTTACTTTTGAATTTAATAGAAGTATCTGTAAATATATCTGCCTTTTTAAGTAAATTAAATCAAATTTTAAATTTTACAGCGTGAGAAATGTTTCACTCTTTCAGTGTCCAGTCTGATCGCTTGGATCGATAATAAAATGATATCTAACAGTATTAGTATTGTAGTTTTTTAATTATTCATATGTGATGCAATTCATCTGACTTTGATTAATTTCTTTTCTAAAATGACGATCTGCTCGGTTTTATTTTGAAGCCCAATGCCCCGGGTTCCGGTCTCTCCGCGCTAACCTCCGCGAGCTTCCCGCCTCCGGCAGCGCGTCACGTCAGGTGCGGCGTTAGCGGCGGTCCGCCGGATCGCCACACACACGTCACTCTGCGCCCAGGGGCCCGCGGTGCATTGTGGGAGGTGTAGTAGTTTAACACGCAGCTAGCAGGAGGATTCCTCACCTGGAGTCCCATCTGCTGCAGATTAGCTGACCGACCGGCTGACTTCAGATCAGCTCTGAACCCGGACCCAGAGTTACAGGCCGCAGCAGAGATCCTCTCTGCCACAGAGGCCACACTCTGATTCAAAACCCTGAAACTCTGCTAAAAGCAGATTCTTCTCTGACTTCACGCGACACAAACGTTGTTTTATTTCTCCGAACACTTTATTACCTCATGCTGCTTTCTGGACATCTGTTACTATAATACTATCAGTACCAGCGCTATTTATACGAGCTAGCGCTAAGCTAATCTTTACAGCACGTGACCCGGGCTAATGTTAGCATTAAGTTGGATCCTGCTCACTTCACTCTTTGCTGACGTTAAAATGCTACTGAGTGTTAACGTTCCACTTCCTGTGTGGCTTTCTCAGATGTTTACGCTGTTTTTCACTCCGGTCGAACGCTTCTGCGGACTTCCTTTATTCGGTTGTGGCAGTAACTCCAGGACACGCCTCCCTCCTGGGACCCTGCTCTCTTCCCATTGGCTCACAGGCCCGGGGCTCCGAGGAGGGCGGGCTGCAGCTCAGGGCCGTCAGGTGTAGTGGTCACAGTTGGTACTGCAGCACCATGTGACCACACCGACCCAAAGACTGACCCGTACTCGCCCCACAGTCCGGCAGACCAGAGCCGCCGAGTCGTCTGGGTCCCGGGGAACGGGCGACGGGCTTAAATCTAAAGAATAAAACATAATTTAATCTGTCTTTTTTGTTTGTTTGTTATTGTTTAGACATGGCACCAAGCATCTTCCGTAAGTTGGAATCATCTGACTTTTTGTTTCAGCTCTACAATTTATTGATCAGTCAAGAAAAACAACAGTTCTGTGAACGAATTCATCGTCTGAGTTTCGCGTTGCTATCTCCGCCAGCCCAGCTGATGCTACTGGACCCATCGGCCTAATGTTTCCCGTGCTGGCTGAACGCTCGAGGAGTCTTTCCTAAAGCTCAGACTTTCGTCTTTTCAGCCGTATTCGCCATTTTACGATCTGCGTTACGACACAGCAAAGGGCTGAAAACGAGGCACATTTTGGCCTTTGTCGTGGCTCAAACTCCGACATCCAAAGAAAAGTTTTCATCTCGAACCGGAGCGTCTGCAGATTAATTTCGTACCGACACGTTCTGATCCGCTAAAGTTCGACACGAGATCAATAAATCCCCGTTTATGTTATCTTCGCCGCCATCTTGACCGTAAGGGAGCCGGCAGGGACAGCTGAGTGAGATTCAGCGCTTCTGTTTGGTTGATTTTGTGTGCTGCGTTACAACAAAATGTTGTAAATAAATAACAATGTTTAAATTTACAGACGGACGCTCGGTTATAATACCGTTACACTGTTCCGTGCATCTTAAAGACACAAAAACACTTTATTAAAAGCAAAACACTTCCTGCCCTTCCTTCCACGCTCTCACGCAGAGACGCTGACACAAGCTGCACTTCCTGCTCCCCACCCACCTGACCCGGACACACCTGGCGGAGATCTGCACTCGACCGTCTGCCCTGTTCCGGTTATTACTGTTCTTCTCTGGTTCCAGTTTCTCAAATGTGAATATTTGCTGGTTTTCTTTCGTCTTCAATGCTTTAAAACTAAATATCTTTAGGTTTTGTTCGGTGGTCGAACAAAAACAGACTCCGTATGAATGTTTCACCTTAACGATGTGACGCGTTTCACTATTTTCTGACGTTTTAAAGACCAGTACATTTTTCGAGAAAATAATCAGTAAATCAATTAATAATTAAAGTGATCATTAGTTTCTAGAGGTTAGTAAATAAGAAAAATGAGTCACATCTGTAAAGAGACAACATGACAAAGTGTGTAAAGTTTAAAAGCTTTAATGACATCGCACATATTTGACAGAGAGAGAGAGAGAGAGAGAGCGTTAAAGTCTACAGGTGCAGTTTCATACATGAGAAAAGCCTTTATGTTCTAACTTCTGTTTAAATATTCGGCCTCAAACAGCTTCTTCATTCCTATAGATGTAGTTCTGATTGTGCAGTAAGATGGCGTTAACTTCCATACATGTTCAGTACAATAGATATACAGCGACGGAGAGCAACACGAGTATCAAAGAGCAGAAAATCTGAACGCAGCGCGAAGAGCCGACGATAAGCAAGCAACCTTTATTTCTCCACAGCTGTACGTCACCTACTGTCTGCAGTACGTGGTGTACGTTTACCATTTAACACTGACGCTTTAAAGTGTTTATTATACATATTGATCTTCATTACCTGTACTAGAAGGATCCGAAACATATTAGAACCAAAGAAAAAGATAAAAAATGAAGAGATTTTTAGTTTCAGGTGAGTGTTGCAGGCGACGCTCTGAGCCTGACGAAGCATGCAAGTGGACATTTCTACATCATAAACCTCCTCGAAGGCGACTGGCTGTTTTTAAGACAAACAGAAATTGGTTTCGGAGCGGCAGATGACAAAAATAAGTCAAAATAATAATAAAACAAAATGCACTATTGGTCCAATTTCTCAACGGCAGAGGAAGAATGTAGGCTGTCTCTGAAGACACCCTCACAAAATTGAGGAAATAACTCAGACCTGTTTAAAAAAAAACTCAGAAGTAGAAAAATAACAAAAATTTAAGACAAATAAAAATTAAACAACAAAAAACAAAGAAAACCAAGTGTATGGTCCCTGCTGACGTTACCAAGAAAGAGCGAGAGACGTTCAGACGTTGTGACGAAACAGCGGTTCATCGTCGACGAACCATCAAACCAACGAATCGACAAACCACGGAGCGAGAGTGACGACAGTTCCGGTTAAGACGTTGTGATTTACCAGCGTCAGAGAATCACAGAGTCACTCTCGCTCTTTTGTCTGTTGGTTCGTCGATGATGAACCGCTGTTACATCACAATGTGTGAACCAAAATCGCCACTCTCGCTCTCAGGCACAGTGTTTGCGTTTGTCTCGAGTGTCGCTTCGCCACCCGAGCAGCCGACCACAGGAAGAAAATCAAACCAGAAACATAAAAAACAGGAAAGAGAAAAACAAAACTGCACTGAGAATAAACACAAAAACAACAACGTCGCACTTTGGTGAAACTTTTACAGTTTTCTGCTCCTCGCTTGAGCTTTCTCAGACTTCAACCTCCGTCATTGGCTGTGAAGTAGTGACATCAGTAGTGATGTCAGGTTTGTTTGTTTCCTGTTTAGAGGAATCACTAAATTTAAAAGCAAATCCTCTAAAAGCACAACGCCCTTTACGGCGCTCACAGAAGTCTTTTTAAAATCACTGAAAAAATTCAAGATTTAGAAATCAGACATTAATGGCTGCGATGTTTCACAACAAATTCAATTCATCTGAGCAAAAATTGTCACAATTTGTGGATAAATGGATTTGGCGTTTTCACAGTTTAGTCCGATGTAAATGACGTCCTCTGACAGTCTTCAAGGAGTTGGGAATAATTGAACACTTTTAGCACTGAAGACTGGTTTGTAGGAACAAGAAATGTCAGAAGGTTAATGGCTGGTAAAGTTAGCATTCTGAAAACTTTACGAAGGTCTTCTCAGAGCGAGCTGAGCGATGCCTTCACCTGTTCGGAGAGGTTTGGTAATGATGCTGCTTTAATGTGCAGATTCAGCAGCTTCGTTTCTCTGGAAAAGACCTTCATGAAGTTAAAAGCAGCTAAAATCTGGACTCGCGCTCTGAAGCAGATTCCAGTTCTTTCACTTTCCAGCTGAAGGCAGCTAATGAGAAATTATACATTTTTAAAGAAGCTAAATATGACGTTTCCTACATCGGAGCGTGCGTCGGGATTCCACTGAATCAGTTTCACCAAAGCGCCTCGTGTTTTATGTTCTACTGTTTCTTCTTGCTGAACAGACTGAAGCGTTTCTCCTTGTCCTTTTCTTTGTCCTTCTCTCTCTTGCCGGGACTCGACTCGGTGGTGAGCGTGACGGTGGCCGGCAGCGTCTGAGCGCGCCCAGACACCGGCGTGCTGGGGTTGCTGCCCTGCACGTCGGAGTGGTCGGCGCTGGCGTTCAGGATGGCCTGGATCCAGGTGCTCATCTCCTCCTGCAGGGGGCGACACAGGTCAGAGAGCCGAAAAACTCACACCTCCTGATAACTGACGGCTTGGATTACAACAGTGTGGAGCTCACAACTGTCCAAGGGCAAAATATGAAATTAACAAGGGAGACGCAAGAAATGTCACTGAAAGGAAGAGAATGAAACTCACTTCATCTTTGGCTTGGAACAGATACTCGTTTCCATCAGTGACTCTGAAACAAAGAGAGGAAGACGAGCTGAAAGTCAGACCTGAACAGCTCAGGTGCGAAAGCAGCCGAAGGCTTCGACGATCACTTTCATTTACTTTCTATCCAACAACTAATGTTTCCAAACTGAGGGGAGCCACAAAGTCGATATGATCTCCAAGGCCCTCAGGTGTGTGCGGATCACAAATTACGTGTTAGTTCACATTTGTTGGCATTAATTCAAAAGAAACCTTCGTAGCGTTTCCTAACATACGCTGTGGAAACAGTTCACAGTTCAGTCTGAGCTGAGATTTAATATTTCCCCACAGTCAAACGACTGAATTCGAAAATGACGGCCTTCTTACCTGAGCTTGAAGACGTGTTTCTTCTTCTTGTAGTCTGAAGCCACGTCACACGCCGCCTCCTTCAGGCTGATGGGTAACTCGTTGTGGTACGGGACTCCCTGAGCCACCGCCTTGCTGTCTTTATAGAAAGCCATCTCCTGGTTGTTGATGACACAGTACACGTTGTGCCACGACCTGCCAATCACAGAGCGGCAGGGTCACGTGATGAACAGTGACTTTCCTGAGGAGCGAGACATCTGCTGCAGCAGAGGATCTTTGTCGTTACCTGTTGGAGGCCTTCTTGTTGGGTCCCTCCCACTCATGTTTGCGGTGCAGGAGTCCCTCCAGCAGCGAGGACGAGTCCTGGTTCTTGGAGGGCAGCGTGGACGACTGGCTGGTTTTACTCTTCCTGCCGGGGGTCGGGGAGGGGCCGGGGCTCGGCTCCTTGGAGCTCCGCTCGGCCACGCCGTTCACCAGGTCTCCACCGTCCACGCCGTCCTGAGCACGAGGAAGTTAAAGGATAAGAGACGCAACACAACAAGACTATCACGTAATCTTAAAGCTTTGATCTGAACGAGTTAAGAGTTTAAAGACGATTCCTACGTGGCCGATTGTGTTTGGTCAGTCTGAACTCTAAGAAACAGAAAACAGCAGAAATCCTCATGAAACGTTTGCGAAGTCGATGAGTTTGAAATCTTCTGCGTAGTTTACGTCCACGGTTTCTGTGTGGCGCTCTCGGCGCGACAACACACCAGACGGACCCGTGGGTAAAAACATCTGCCGCTCAGAAGCTCCAGGTGCAGGGGAGTTATTCTAATCATCAAAACGCCGTCGTTTCTTTTTTCCAAGACAACACGTTACGTTTCCGTGAGCAGTTCACGGCCTCACGAATAAAGAGTCAATTCTTAAGAAACGCAGATCCGGACTTTAGAATCCGTCGGATCCGTCGATCGATTAGATTATCGATCGGACGATCGGTTGGATTTCTGGCAGCTCGGAAAGTTCGGTCGAGCGTCTGCAGTTTGAGCTGCTCTGAGATCAGATCCGGTCTAAACTGCCGTCAGCTGGTTTGAACATTACTGCAGGAGCGTTTTACTGGATCTGCGGCTCGGTGTTCACGCTCGGCCGATCGTTAAAACGCGGCGTACGATCGTTAAAACGCGGCGTACGATTAATAAACGCGTCAGCTGTTTGAGATTCAGGCTTAAATGTCGGTCAGTGGCAGAGTCATTAAAGAGGGCACTGACCCGAGGAGAGTCCTGGTCGGACGGGAGTCCGTTCTGACTGATGACTCCGCTGCAGAGAGAGAGACAAACAAAGGTTTTATAGTTTGCATCAGTCGGAGCTGCAGCTCCTCTGACGTCCACTAGATGCTGCTGTGATCAAACTGATGTTCGTGCTGTTTCCGGAGCTTTCACCTCTCCTGCTGAGGCTCCTCCTGCTGAATCACCGGCTCCGGAGACGGCGGCTTCCTCATCCTCTCCTCTTCCTCCTGCAGCCTCCTCACCTCCAGCAGCTCCAGCTGGAAACAGACAGACACACGGACAGCTGTGATTGGCAGGACAGACGCTCGTCATCCAAACCGCCTGACGTGAGCCTGGACTTTCACCTCGCTTCACTACATTTCAGCAGCAGCATCAGAACAGCAAACAAGACAAAAAGCAGCCGTCTGTCCACAACACGAGTCCTGCAACCGATTTCATCCTGAAAGGAAAGACTAGTGATCGATCACCGAACAATCAAACATTTCAGTCTGTCACATGACGAGCAGAAGCCCTCGCTGGACTGAGACCAGATGTGTTTTGTTGCCTGTCAATGAGAAATAAACGTGTGGTGTTTTGTCCCCCCCCGCTCACCGTAGTCAGCCGCTCCAGAGCAGAGAAGCGCTCCTCCCAGGTGGCGGCGGACTTCTCGAAGGCCTCGTGGCGTTTGATGAGCTTCTCCACCTCGTCCACGCTCTGACCCATCTCCCTGCTGGACAGGTAGGGCTCCTGACCCAGCAGCCAGGCCTCGGCCACGCCCGCGTCCCGGGAGAACTGGTGCACCTCCAGGACTGGGGGGGCAGAGTCAGACCTCCATCAGTTCAACAGCAGAATCACGTCCTACTCACCACTCTGCTTACTAACAACAATACTGGTTTTATTCCACTTTGTCGTTTTTATGTTTGCTGTCAAGCTACTAAACACTTCCTGCACCGATGTGTCAAAATAAAAGCTTCCCGCCATCTCAAAGGGAATAATTATCCCCTTTTCCTGAAGGCTTTTAATGTGAAAGGTCTGCAGGAAGTGTTGAGTTTGATTGACAGTTACGTTTCACCATCAAACAGCAAAGACATTGTGATACTTCCAGGCCTCTCTTTGTTCGAGTGCCCACCATTATTATTAGAGACTTTTACTTTGAAACGGACAGTTGACGTCCTGTTGGTTTGTGCAGATGGTGCGTGTACTGGACGTCCGTTTGCTCGAGTGCATTTCTGTTGTTGTTTGATTCTTATTCGTTTACCCTTTTGAAACAAGATGGCGCATCTCAGGTGCTTTCCCTCAAATTCTAGAAGAATTTGAATTAAAAATAAGCAAATAAAACTGACAAGTAGGCAGATCAGACGACGACGGTCGCCGGCTGGAATCGAACCGCGGATGTGTGGACTTCGGTTATCAGGACGCTCGCAGGACAGGAAACGGTTCTTAACAAAAGGCTCGACATCACATTGGCTGAGTCATAAAAATCCAATATTACCATAAATGAGTCTCGTTGTTCGACAGCGCTGCTTTTTATTTGAACCAAATGCAGCTGAAAGCTAAACGTCCGCCTGAGAGCAGCCAGCGGCGCTGACGAGAGAAACCGTACAAACGCCACGTCACGGAGCGCCGACCCGCTCGGACGCCGAGCGCTGGTGGTGTTTGGCATCATTCAGCTTAGAGCTGAAAGTCAATGAAGTGATTAATCGATGGACAGAATATTAATCACCAACTATTAATATAAATAATAATATAATCAATTAACCCTTTAAATCTTTTTTCTTTATCATTTTCTATCAAACTGAATCTCTTTGCTGTTTGAAGACGTCACTTTGTTTTGACTGAACCAAATGAAACAGGACCAAGAACAAACAGCTGAGGGCAGCGACGCCGGCCCTGCACTTCCTTGGTTTTGTTGCTCAGGCTGCTGGAGCTGATTTAACGGGTTCATTACGGAGCATCGGCCTGCAGACTGAACTGAGGGCAGAGAGAGCACAGCGGCGTCGATGACTCGACTGAACCACCGGCGGCGTTTCCCGATTGGTCGGGGCCGGCGGTTTGACGGGCGGCTGAGAAGAAGCTCGCTCAGCTTCGTCAAAGGACAGCGAGAGCCTGAGGAGTCTTCATCAGCGCTGAGTCGTCACTGCAGCGTCCAATCAGCTGCGACCTCCAGTCATCTATCCGCCTGATGGCTGCTGTGACCTCTGACCTCCGCCCCGTCTGAGGCCTGGGTTCATGTTTCATACAGAACGATGAAAACAGGAAGTGAATCTTACCGAGTCGTAGCCACTCCCATCGATCCTCCCACTTGTCAATCATCTCTTTCCTCTTGTCCGTCAGCTGCAGTAACTTCTCTTTAATCTGAACACAAACACAACAGTCAGCGTCGAAACGTCCTGCAGACACACCTGTTCTACCTGTGTCACATGTCTGTCGTCCTGCAGACACACCTATTCTACCTGTGTGTCTCATGATGTCTGTCGTCCTGCAGACACACCTGTTCTACCTGTGTCACATGTCTGTCGTCCTGCAGACACACCTATTCTACCTGTGTGTCACATGTCTGTCGTCCTGCAGACACACCTGTTCTACCTGTGTCACATGATGTCGTCGTCCTGCAGACACACCTATTCTACCTGTGTGTCTCATGATGTCTGTCGTCCTGCAGACACACCTGTTCTACCTGTGTCACATGTCTGTCGTCCTGCAGACACACCTGTTCTTACCTGTGTGTCACATGTCTGTCGTCCTGCAGACACACCTGTTCTACCTGTGTGTCTCATGATGTCTGTCGTCCTGCAGACACACCTGTTCTACCTGTGTGTCACATGATGTCTGTCGTCCTGCAGACACACCTGTTCTACCTGTGTCACATGATGTCTGTCGTCCTGCAGACACACCTGTTCTACCTGTGTGTCACATGATGTCTGTCGTCCTGCAGACACACCTGTTCTACCTGTGTCACATGATGTCTGTCGTCCTGCAGACACACCTGTTCTACCTGTGTGTCTCATGATGTCTGTCGTCCTGCAGACACACCTGTTCTACCTGTGTGTCACATGATGTCTGTCGTCCTGCAGACACACCTGTTCTACCTGTGTGTCACATGATGTCTGTCGTCCTGCAGACACACCTGTTCTACCTGTGTGTCATGATGTCTGTCGTCCTGCAGACACACCTGTTCTACCTGTGTGTCTCATGATGTCTGTCGTCCTGCAGACACACCTGTTCTACCTGTGTCACATGATGTCTGTCGTCCTGCAGACACACCTGTTCTACCTGTGTGTCACATGATGTCTGTCGTCCTGCAGACACACCTGTTCTACCTGTGTGTCACATGATGTCTGTCGTCCTGCAGACACACCTGTTCTACCTGTGTCTCATGATGTCTGTCGTCCTGCAGACACACCTGTTCTACCTGTGTCACATGATGTCTGTCGTCCTGCAGACACACCTGTTCTACCTGTGTGTCACATGATGTCTGTCGTCCTGCAGACACACCTGTTCTACCTGTGTCACATGTCTGTTGTCCTGCAGACACACCTGTTCTACCTGTGTCACATGATGTCTGTCGTCCTGCAGACACACCTGTTCTACCTGTGTCACATGATGTCTGTCGCCCTGCAGACACACCTGTTCTACCTGTGTGTCACATGATGTCTGTCGTCCCTGCAGACACACCTGTTCTACCTGTGTGTCATGATGTCTGTCGTCCTGCAGACACACCTGTTCTACCTGTGTCACATGATGTCTGTCGTCCTGCAGACACACCTGTTCTACCTGTGTGTCATGATGTCTGTCGTCCTGCAGACACACCTGTTCTACCTGTGTCACATGATGTCTGTCGTCCTGCAGACACACCTGTTCTACCTGTGTCACATGATGTCTGTCGTCCTGCAGACACACCTGTTCTACCTGTGTGTCACATGATGTCTGTCGTCCTGCAGACACACCTGTTCTACCTGTGTGTCATGATGTCTGTTGTCCTGCAGACACACCTGTTCTACCTGTGTCACATGATGTCTGTCGTCCTGCAGACACACCTGTTCTACCTGTGTGTCTCATGATGTCTGTCGTCCTGCAGACACACCTGTTCTACCTGTGTGTCATGATGTCTGTCGTCCTGCAGACACACCTGTTCTACCTGTGTGTCACATGTCTGTCGTCCTGCAGACACACCTGTTCTACCTGTGTCTCATGATGTCTGTCGTCCTGCAGACACACCTGTTCTACCTGTGTCTCATGATGTCTGTCGTCCTGCAGACACACCTGTTCTACCTGTGTGTCACATGATGTCTGTCGTCCCTGCAGACACACCTGTTCTACCTGTGTGTCACATGTCTGTCGTCCTGCAGACACACCTGTTCTACCTGTGTCTCATGATGTCTGTCGTCCTGCAGACACACCTGTTCTACCTGTGTGTCACATGATGTCTGTCGTCCTGCAGACACACCTGTTCTACCTGTGTGTCTCATGCTGTCTGTCGTCCTGCAGACACACCTGTTCTACCTGTGTGTCTCATGCTGTCTGTCGTCCTGCAGACACACCTGTTCTACCTGTGTCACATGATGTCTGTCGTCCTGCAGACACACCTGTTCTACCTGTGTCACATGATGTCTGTCGTCCTGCAGACACACCTGTTCTACCTGTGTGTCATGATGTCTGTTGTCCTGCAGACACACCTGTTCTACCTGTGTCACATGATGTCTGTCGTCCTGCAGACACACCTGTTCTACCTGTGTGTCTCATGATGTCTGTCGTCCTGCAGACACACCTGTTCTACCTGTGTGTCATGATGTCTGTCGTCCTGCAGACACACCTGTTCTACCTGTGTGTCACATGTCTGTCGTCCTGCAGACACACCTGTTCTACCTGTGTCTCATGATGTCTGTCGTCCTGCAGACACACCTGTTCTACCTGTGTCTCATGATGTCTGTCGTCCTGCAGACACACCTGTTCTACCTGTGTGTCACATGATGTCTGTCGTCCTGCAGACACACCTGTTCTACCTGTGTGTCACATGTCTGTCGTCCTGCAGACACACCTGTTCTACCTGTGTCTCATGATGTCTGTCGTCCTGCAGACACACCTGTTCTACCTGTGTGTCACATGATGTCTGTCGTCCTGCAGACACACCTGTTCTACCTGTGTGTCTCATGCTGTCTGTCGTCCTGCAGACACACCTGTTCTACCTGTGTGTCTCATGCTGTCTGTCGTCCTGCAGACACACCTGTTCTACCTGTGTCACATGATGTCTGTCGTCCTGCAGACACACCTGTTCTACCTGTGTGTCTCATGCTGTCTGTCGTCCTGCAGACACACCTGTTCTACCTGTGTGTCATGATGTCTGTCGTCCTGCAGACACACCTGTTCTACCTGTGTCACATGTCTGTCGTCCTGCAGACACACCTGTTCTACCTGTGTGTCATGATGTCTGTCGTCCTGCAGACACACCTGTTCTACCTGTGTGTCTCATGATGTCTGTCGTCCTGCAGACACACCTGTTCTACCTGTGTGTCACATGATGTCTGTCGTCCTGCAGACACACCTGTTCTACCTGTGTGTCACATGATGTCTGTCGTCCTGCAGACACACCTGTTCTACCTGTGTGTCACATGATGTCTGTCGTCCTGCAGACACACCTGTTCTACCTGTGTGTCACATGATGTCTGTCGTCCTGCAGACACACCTGTTCTACCTGTGTGTCACATGATGTCTGTCGTCCTGCAGACACACCTATTCTACCTGTGTGTCACATGTCTGTCGTCCTGCAGACACACCTGTTCTACCTGTGTCACATGATGTCTGTCGTCCTGCAGACACACCTGTTCTACCTGTGTGTCACATGATGTCTGTCGTCCTGCAGACACACCTGTTCTACCTGTGTGTCACATGATGTCTGTCGTCCTGCAGACACACCTGTTCTACCTGTGTGTCACATGATGTCTGTCGTCCTGCAGACACACCTGTTCTACCTGTGTCACATGATGTCTGTCGTCCTGCAGACACACCTGTTCTACCTGTGTCACATCAGTCACGTCCAACTTTTTCTCAAATTTAAAAAACATTCTCGTTATTTTGTGACTTTCTCTCAAAATATTCTGACTTCACTCTTCAATCTCAGGTGTTTCTTCCTCTGTGGTAACGTCTCCAACACGTGTCGCAGTTCGTCGTGTACGAACCACCGTTACAGAGTCTTTGTCCTCCTCACCTCCTCTGAAGCGTAGTGTTTTCTGGCCAGCAGGGCCTTCCCCAGCTCGATGCAGGCTGTGAAGCTGTCGTTACGGGCGTCGATCTCCGCCTTGATGCCCTGATGGTTGTTCATCAGCAGCTCCACTGATGACACGTCTCTGAACGCACACGGAAACGCACATTTATCACAGCTATGATCAGGTGAAATGCTGTAGTCCAGCAGACGGCAGCAGACTCTGCGTACCTGGGGTTCTCCTGGGCCTCGATGAGCCGGATCACGTCGTCCATCCACAGCATCAGGTCTCGGACCATGCTGAAGAACCTGAACTTGTCTCCGGTGTCCAGGAGGCGGACCCTGCGCCCGTCGCAGGCCTCCAGCAGACTCCTCCAGGCCTCCAGCACCTCGCTCTCCCTCCGCTGGATGTCGTCGGCTTTATCTCCGGCGTACGCCGACTGGAGGCGCACGCGTCGTCCTGCAGCTGCCTCACCTGCCACACAAAGGTCAAAGGTCAAAACCACGTGTGACCGAATGATCTGATACCTTTAATTAAACTCCGTAAACGTCACAGTGTGAAACTGACTGGGATCACGCTTAAATTGTTTATATTTGTCAACCATCTCGGACTTTATGTGGTTTGAATTTTCATCTTTCAAGTTGTGCAATTTCAAAAACTAGATTTTTGATCCAAGTGCTCACATGATGCTCATTTTCAGGTTGATCATTTTATTGTGGGGTTGTACCAGAGCAGGCTGACATGGTTTCATTTTCATAAAACACCATATTTTTCTTACACTGCTGCAGCTCCTCTTTTCACCCTGTGTCTTTAGCTCCCGAGTGAGGCGTCACTAGCCAATCAGAAGCAGAGTGGGGCGGGTCCTGACGAGCAAGGTAGTGTGATCCAAAACAAAGCCGCTGCAGCTGGTAACTATGGCTTCGGTTCAGCCTACAACCCGAACCAGCTCCACAAAGTAGACTGGAGCGAGACGCTTCCCAGTGGTCAGTTATTCAATTGTAACTAATTTATCTTAAATAAATGGATGGGGGTCCCCGGTGGTTTAAGGCGTTCATTATGAGCTGCAGCCTCCCAGTTTGAGTCCGGCAGTGAACCTTATTGTACGTCCCTCCACATCTCTCTTTCGCTTAATTTCCTGTCATCTTTCTACTGGTTACTCTCCAATAAAGGCATAAAATGCCCCAAAATATATCTTCAAACGTCAGCACCGTCAAGATGGTTTCCAAGTGGTCAATGGCACAAATCTGAGAGTTCATCAAAGCTGAACACCTAAATTTCTCTACAAGAATCGCAGGAATGATTTTGTTCCAAATGGTCAGAAACGCCGGTATGACCAGGACTGAACAGTGGGTTCGTTTTTGTTCACATTTATCTGCAAACCTCAAACTAAATGTCCCCATAAACCCACTGTGTCCCCATAAAGCAGGTTAGGCGTGACTGACCTGTGTTCCCAGGGCCTGGATGTCGTGTTCGAAGGTGGTGTGCATCCTCTGCAGCGTCTCCACCGTGTTCTGGTCACGGCCGACCTCCTCCGGCAGCTTCTTCTGTTTGTCCAGGATGCGCCCCAGGATCTCCTTGGCGTCGTGGTAGAACTTGTGGAGCTCGAAGGAGGCGGCGAGGATCTGCGTCCTGGTGTCGATGAGCTCCAGCAGGTCAGCCCAGGCCTCGTTCAGCCCGTCCTTCCACTCCGCCACCGTCGCCGCGTCGCCGTGACCGGTGTTGATCAGCTCGTCCGCCAGACGGTTGACGGCGTCCACGCGCTCCTGACCGATGTTCCCGGTGTCCCGAGCAAACTCCCGGAAACGCTCCTGCAACATCTGAGCACGGAGCACACAGGTCAGAGGTCAGGCAGTAGTATCAAATATAATAATACAGACAGTTGTAGTAATTGTAATAATAGTAGTGGTGAAAATGCACGTGTGGTGTCTGAAATAGTGTATTAGTAGCAGTAGTCGTAGTATCAGCAGCAGCATTAGTACTTAAACCGTGTACAGTTTTGGCTCAGTAAGAAATATTAGCAGTACAACAAGACATTTAGTAGTACTGGCAGAATATTAGCAGTACTAATATTAGTACTGGGAGGTATAATGCACTGTTGGTAGCATTAGGAGTAGCAGAACTAGTAGCAGGATGAGTAGTGGTGGTAGAAGTTGTGCTACTGCTAGTACAAGAAGAAACACGAGCACCAGCGGTGGCTGTAATAAAGTCAGTTGTACTGTCCAGTATATCGATGTGCTCTGTTGGTAACACTACTGGTAGCAGCAGTATGTAATGTGTTCGTAGTCCTGGCCCGGCCTCTACCTCTCTCTCAGTGAGTATTACAGTATCAGCAGTAGTACTCGCAGTAACGTACAGTAACATGTTCGTAGTCCTGTCCCAGCTCATGTGACCCGGCCACCACCTCCCGCTCAGCGATCCACTGCTCGAGGTCGTCCACCTCTCGGTTCAGCTGGAAGAGGCGGAGCCTCTCGTCCAGTTTGCCCCGCCTCTCCTCTGATAGGTCCTTCAGGCCGGCGTACAGCTTATCCACCTGAGACTGACGCATGCTGATACGCTCACTGACACACACACACACACACACACACACACACACACACACACACTCCTGTTACTATGGCAACGACAGAAACTGGACTGAAGTGGTTCAGTGAATCATATTAAAACACCACGAACTGATACGAGGCGCAGAACGGATGAACGGGGCTGTGGGATTTTCACTGTGTGCAGAAACAGAAACATGACTGAGCACCTCTCAGGGTGTCCGTCAGCCACCAGTCCTCTGCTGGTCTTGGACAGCTGGTGGACCGTCTCAGCGTAGTCCTCCACCGCCTGCTCCACAATCTGATGCTTCTTCTGCATGGTGACGGCACTCAGCTCATCCTGATCAGAACACGCACAGAAATAACCTTCATTGCTACAGCACATTTCCAACGTCGTACATATTCCAGTTTAGAAAATATTACATTTGTTAAGCTTTCCAAATGAATGGTAGAAAAACAGAAATGCTGTGTCACTTCCTTAAAATCACAGTAGGTTTTGTTGAAAAGAGACACTTCATGATAGATAAATAATGTATGTGTGTGCATCCTTTACTGCTTTATCTAATATTTAATATTTGATTGATGTTCAGTTCTAGCGTATTTATGGAGAATACTGTGTGTAAAAGAATTCAGCCCAGAGTCGTGCCTGCAGGCTTCCTCTCAGGCTGTAGGTGCAACCTTGACCTATCAAGCCTGTATGTAGCCTAAGAGGCGAAACCCAGGGCAAATAAAGAGACGTTTTGTGGCTCTTGCTCTTACGTAGGGTGGGGGGCCTTTTACATGTCTGTGCTCAGGAGCCCGTTGTACTCTGTCCATGGCGGCATGTAAGAACAATACTGAAATAATAAAGACCTTAAAAGTAGACTTTAACTTGGGGCCCTTGTACAAGAAGGGCCCCCCCCCACCTTGGCCTTCTCCTCCGACATCATGTACAGCTCCTGCTCGCTCATCCAGGCCTCGGCCTCGGCGGCATCAAAGTAGTACTGCTGAGCTTTGTGCGCCTCCTCCAGCCGGCCGTGGCGCCGCTCCGCCTCCTCCATCAGCTGCCTCCACAGCTCCTGCAGGTCGGCCAGACGCTGACGGATAACGTCTTCATTGGAGGACTCGTCCTTCAGGAGGCTCTCAGTGCGCTCCAGGATGTCGTCGATGCGAGGCTGATGACCCTGGATCTCCTTCTGCAGAGTCTGAGGAGGAAGAGCTCAAATGAATACGATCATTCCTCCAGTTCAGCTCGATTATTGATTGATTGCCTGACATGAATCAGCAGCGCTGCATCTCACCTCCATGTTCCACAAATACGTTGAAAATGATTCTTGGAAACAAAAATAACATCAAATGATTATTTAAAGTGAAATGCAGATGTGAGCGCAGGACGAGCGACACCCTGATTTGGCCTAAAGGGGCGTTGATTTTGTTTCTCTGTGCAGCCCTTATGAGGGGTGGAGCTCAGTTTGGTTACGCGCATGTCAATCCAAAGCTCCACCCGTAAGGGATTCACTCAATAGAAAAACAAATGCTCCGTGCTCTGAACCATCCCGTCCACCTGTACCAAACAGACCGACATGCAGAGTCCATCAGATCAAAAGGCTTCAGGACCAACACCGTCACACTCTGGTATCTGATACTGTATTTCTCTGGTACCTGAGGTCTGACACCTGATACTGGTCTGATGCGGTTTGGTTGATGTCTGAGAACTGACGCACATCAACATGATATTCGGTTGGTATCAGTAAGTATTCCGGCTGGAGTGTGAAACAGAGCGGTTCTCTCACCTGGTTCTTCTTGATGAGCAGCTGGACGGTCTGCAGGTTGTTTCCGTGGTCGGTGGACGTGGCCACAGGCATCCTCTCCTGGACCCACAGCTGGAAGACAAACCACCACAAACACACTGAGAAACAGCGTCTGACTGCTGTTAACAACACAACTCTCCTGATGGTGGCGCTACAGACCGACCCTCTGGCCGATTCATCTTTGTCTCTCTGAAGCCTCCATCACTGTAGCGTCAGAGAAACACCGTTACAGTGAAGCAGAGACGTTTGTGTCCTTCAGTCAGAACTTCGACACATCGTCTCTCAGGCTCAGTTTATACTCTCAGGCTCAGTTTATACTCTCAGGCTCAGTTTTTACTCTCAGGCTCAGTTTTTACTGTCAGGCTCAGTTTTTACTGTCAGGCTCAGTTTTAGTCTCAGGCTCAGTTTATACTGTCAGGCTCAGTTTATACTCTCAGGCTCAGTTTATACTGTCAGGCTCAGTTTATACTGTCAGGCTCAGTTTTAGTCTCAGGCTCAGTTTATACTGTCAGGCTCAGTTTATACTCTCAGGCTCAGTTTATACTGTCAGGCTCAGTTTTAGTCTCAGGCTCAGTTTATACTGTCAGGCTCAGTTTTTACTCTCAGGCTCAGTTTTTACTCTCAGGCTCAATTTTTACTGTCAGGCTCAGTTTTAGTCTCAGGCTCAGTTTATACTGTCAGGCTCAGTTTATACTGTCAGGCTCAGTTTTTACTCTCAGGCTCAATTTTTACTGTCAGGCTCAGTTTATACTCTCAGGCTCAGTTTTTACTCTCAGGCTCAGTCAGGCTCAGTTTTTACTGTCAGGCTCAGTTTATACTCTCAGGCTCAGTTTTTACTCTCAGGCTCAGTTTTTACTGTCAGGCTCAGTTTATACTGTCAGGCTCAGTTTTTACTCTCAGGCTCAATTTTTACTGTCAGGCTCAGTTTTTACTCTCAGGCTCAGTTTTTACTGTCAGGCTCAGTTTTTACTGTCAGGCTCAGTTTTCCTCTCAGGCTCAGTTTATACTCTCAGGCTCAGTTTATACTCTCAGGCTCAGTTTATACTGTCAGGCTCAGTTTTTACTGTCAGGCTCAGTTTTTACTGTCAGGCTCAGTTTATACTCTCAGGCTCAGTTTATACTGTCAGGCTCAGTTTTTACTCTCAGGCTCAGTTTTACTCTCAGGCTCAGTTTATACTGTCAGGCTCAGTTTTCCTCTCAGGCTCAGTTTATACTCTCAGGCTCAGTTTATACTGTCAGGCTCAGTTTTTACTCTCAGGCTCAGTTTTTACTGTCAGGCTCAGTTTTTACTGTCAGGCTCAGTTTTCCTCTCAGGCTCAGTTTATACTCTCAGGCTCAGTTTATACTGTCAGGCTCAGTTTTTACTCTCAGGCTCAGTTTTACTCTCAGGCTCAGTTTATACTGTCAGGCTCAGTTTTACGTACGATCTCGTCCTCGACGTCTCGGTTGAACTGGTGAACTTCTCTGGATGCCACCAGGAAGTTCCTGCGACGTCGCAGCGGCTCCAGCAGCTCCTGGAACTTCCTCTCCACCAGCTGCCTCCGCCCGTCCACCTCGTCAGTGTCTTTCACCTCCTGACCCAGAGCCTTCACCTGGCTCTGCAGCTCCACCACCTCCCGCTGACGCACCTCCACCTGGTTCTCCAGCATCTGTGGGGGGGGCGGCGAGTCAGACTCAGACTACTACTGCTCATACCAGCACTGGTACTATTACAACTAACGGTGCTACTACTGTTACATCCTGTATTATTGTAACAATTATCAATGAGGCATTAATACAAAATGTATAATTATTATGTTGTACTTTTACAGTTTATATAATATTTAAAATCTGATCATGTTTTTGTGTAAAGTCTGAATCTGTAAAGTGACCAGTAACTGCAGCTGTCAGACAAATGTAATGCAGTAGAAGTACAAAGTAGCGTAAATGGAAAAACTCTACTAAGTACAAGTAAATAAATTACTCTCCACCACTGTTAGTACTACAGCCTTATTCACTACTGCAGTAATACTGTCATTGTACCTGTTGTTTTTTGAGCAGGATGTTGACGGAGGTCAGGTCTTTGCCGTAGTCGTCGGACTGGATCTGGCCCTCGAGGCCTCCCATCCACTTGTCGAGGTCTGCGCAGCTCTGAGTGAACAACTCAGCCTTGTTGGCGTCGAACAGACACTGAGCTTTAGTCTGCGTGGTGGACTCTAACTCCTCCCACATCGTGTGGAGGACCGACAGCTTCCCCTTCACCACCGCCTCCGTCTCCGGCTTCTCCGACACAAGCAGCATGCCGTCCTACAGTCCCATAAACGGGGAAAAACTCAGGTCAGGTTAAAGGTCACTGTAAATAACAGTAAAGTACTGTTCTAGTGACATCCTTCATCCTCACTGTCTATTGTTCTATTGCAGAGCACAGCTGCACATGTACAGTACAATAAATGCACCATAAACTGCGACAAAAGGTCCCGATCCAGTAGTAGCAGTGTTCAGACCCTCCGTACCTTCTGGATCTTGTCCAGCCACTCTTTGTTGGACTGCAGTTCGGCCATGAAGGCCTGGTGCTTCAGCCACTTGCTGTGCAGGTTCCTGGCCTCGTCGTAGGTCATGTCCTGAGCTGTGAGCATCTTCTCATTGATCCACAGAGACAGCTGGACACACACACAAACACAAAATGTAAAGTTTGTCAGGGTGTCACCAAAATATGATCTTTCTGGGAAATTTCTATCTGCTTCCGGACCAAAGTGCTGGACTGACGGATGACCCCACCCCGCCATCTTTACGCCATCTTTACTCCCCGCCTTAAGTGGAGCTTCATGCTTCATGTGTCATCTCTTAAAGAAATCAACCATTAAGTTACTTTGCTTCGAGCGAAACAAATCAGATTCTTGACACCAAACTGAAATCTGCCTTTAAATTTGAATTTCTCTATAAAGTGTTGACGTTTGAAGTGTTTGAGGAGAGACTGACCTCCTGGCAGTCCTGCAGGAACTTCTGCAGGTCTCTGTTGTCCTTCAGTCTCATCAGCAGCTCCACTGCAGCCTCCCTGTTCTTCTTATGCCTGAAACACAGAGGACGAGGTTAGATCAAGACGCCATCACAAAGAATACGTCATGCTGATTGGATGGAGGGTGTATTATTTGTTCATTATTAACTAATAACTAGGCAACAGATTCTGCTACCGGTAGGAACGGTAACGCTGGCGACGTTGACAAAGTGACAACACAAAGTTTACATTTGAAAAACTACAGACACAAAACATGAAGAAACACTACAGACTGTGTTTGCTGGAATAACAGAAATAATCCACTCTGCCCGGTGCGGTTATGAAAAGGAGGGTTACTTTAATTCTAACAATAATAAAGTTATTACAGTCAGAGGTTTAACAAAGCTGAGGTTCAAAGTTCATTCCTGACAATGTCACCACACGGGCCATTTAGTAGCTGTTCTGCAGCTTTCGATCATAGTTTGCCTCATTTCTCAACTGCTGTTTCCAAGGTCAAGAACTTTAACCTTTTTTTTAAGCCAACTACTGGTGACTACATCCTGTGAAGCTGTGATGCAGCGCTGCACTTTAGTACAATACTACATCACAGCTGGGCAACAGAGCTATGATGGTGTGGACAGACTCATACCTATCAACCCACAGAGGCCAGTTACCATGTGGATGGACTTACTGTTTAACAAAGCTCATTCTAAACAGAGTCCCCTGAAGTCTCATATGTCTGAACTGCAGGTGATGTCTACCTGTCGTCGATGGAGGCGACTCTCTCCTGGATACGTTCGGCGTTGATGTTTCCGTCGCTGGCCAGCCGCCTGCCGGCCTCCACCACGCCATTGATCTTCTCTTCGTTGGCATCCATGGTGGTCATGAAGTCCTCCTGCTTCTTGATGGCGGCCTCGGCGCCCTCCAGAGTGGTGGGCATCTCGGTGTGAGCCAGGACGTACTCCTGCAGGTGAGGACACGGGGTTTAATACTGAGACAGTAACATGCTGAGGGTGAGTTTGTGCTGAGGATGACGCTAGAGGAAAGGTCACAAGGTCATTACAATCATAAGGCTTCATGCTCTGGAGAGCAATTTTTGTATCAATTATTTTATGGTAGTGCTGCAGGAAAGGTCAGAGGGGTCACGATGATCATCAGTAATGGTCCTCTGAGGACCTGAATATCCATTTAAATCAGGAAAATACATTAATCCTGAGCTGTTTGAATAAAAGTTTTAAAGAAATCTTAGAATTGTGACCAGCAGTTAACATATTTTGATTTGGACCATGTTGGACGGAGTGACTTGTTGACCAGAATACATCCGAGAATAATATCAAAATGTGGGTTCTGTTCAGAACAGAAACAGAATATCAGTTTGTGTTCAGATCAGGTTCTCTGGTCAGCAGTGGAGAACTTATTTCTGAGAAACCTGCATTATTAGTGCGAGTCCAATCCTGATCTTGAGTCAAGTCTTCAACATGGGTCACAGGACATGGGGGTCATGAACCTGGTGTTAAAGGTGTAAAAGACACTACTAGCAGTGAGGTGAACCATTTGTGTCTACCTGGTTGTTGAGGAAGGCCTCGGCCTGCTTGGTGTCTCTGAGGAACAGCTGGTAAGCGTGGGACTGGGACAACAGGTTTTGTCGGTTCTCCCACATCTTGTGTAGTTCGTTCCAGCCGGTGTCGAGCGCCTGCAGCCTCTGTCGCAGGAACATGTACTGCGCATCCGTCTGGCCCTGTGTCACCATTTCCCCCATGTCCCGCATCTTCTGGTAGTCCTCCTCGTAGTTCTGGATCTCGTTCTTGATGCCTTCGTGCTGGGCCATGAGCTTCTCGGCCTCAGCCAGCGTGTTGGGCATGTCCTCAGAGGCGATGGCTGTCTGAGTGCGGGACAGCCAAGACTGGAAGTCGTCCAGCTCGCGCAGGAACTGCTGCAGCTTCCTGGCCTCGCCCAGAGACTCCTCGCGGTTCTTCAGAGTGTTCTTCATTTCCTCCCAGACGGCAGTGATCTCAGCCAGGCGGCCTGTGATGGCCTTGGCCTGGTCGGGGTGCTCCTCTGCCAGCCGTTCGGCCTCGCCTCGCAGATCGCCCAGTTTGTCCTCGATGGCGGCCAGGTCACGCTCCATACCGGTCAGTTTGCGCTGCAGGGCCATGACCCCGGTGAGGTCGTTGCCCAGCTCCTGGGTGGACTCGATGACTTTGGTCTTCTCTTTGATCCAGGACTTGGTCTCGTTGCAGTCGAGGTGGTAGTTCTGCACACCCAGAGCTGAGTTCAGGGACTCCTTCTTCTGATCCACCAGATCACGGAACTGGCTCCACCTAGAGGTAGAGGAAAGGATCATCACACCTACAGTTTCATGGTGTTTACGCTGAGGACAAATGGACTTTGTTGCATCTTTATATTTTTTGTTTTTCCATTCACAAAACACAGCTAGTTATTACGTGTTACATCTGCTTGTACCTGTTGTTGAGTTTGTCCTGTTGGGTCTTGATGTCCTTTTCGCTCGAGTGACCACTGTGCATCAGCTGCCGGGCAATCTGGTTTACCACAGCAACACGAGACGCCTGGTTGTTCATCTCCGGTTCCAGACTCTCAAACCTGCCAAGGACACAATCCACATGAATACAGTTCTGGCTAAAAGAGATGTACAATCATAAACAATTATGCAGCATCTTGTAGTCCTACCTGTGCTGTATGACCTCCAGGTCCTCCAGTTTTTTGGGGATCTCCATGCTGTTCAGCCACTGCTCCTTCTCGTCGATCCAAACCTCACAGGCATTGGCCTCGCTGAACATCTTGTAGAGCGCCAGAGCGTCCTGCAGCGCCTGCTTCCTCAGCTTCGTCAGTTCTGCCACCTCCTTGTAGCGTTCCTCGATGCCGGCCAGTCGACCACGCACCTCCTCTGACTCAGCCTCCTCGTTAGGCAGGGAGGCGGCCTGCTCGTGGAGCGAGTCGATGACCGGGCGGTAGCTGGCCACCTCCGCCGCTGCATCCTTGTGCTTCCTGACCAGAGCCTGGGTGGAGAATTCGTCATGGCCCGTCTCTCCACTGGAGACAATGCGCAGGGCGTCCAGCGTCCAGGCGTCAACATCATCTGCGTCAGCCTGGAACTGGTGCAGTGCCAGAGCCTCCTCCAGCCTCTTCTTCCTCACTGCTGCCAGCTGCTCCAGCGCCGCCCACTGAGCCTGCAGGTCGGCGATACGCTCCTGGATCTTGGTGGCGGCGAAGTGGCCGGCCTCCACCATGGCCTGGCCCTCTGCAATGGTGTGCTGGAGGTGGCCTGCGCGGCCGCTCATCTCATCCTCCAGGGCGCGTTGCTGGCTGAGGAGGCGCAGTGCCCCCGTCAGGTCCTTGCCGTGCTCAACAGAGGACAGGATCTGCTCCTTCTCACGGATCCAGCCCTCCTCCTCTGCCATCTCCCAGAAAAACTTCCAGAGACGGCGGGACTCCTCCAGGCGGGCGCGACGCTCAGCGGCCAGCTGGGTCAGCTCCTGGTAGCAGAACTCCAGGTGGGAAACCCGGTCCTGGATGACCTGAGGGTCGCAGGGCTTGTAACCTGGACAGGAAGACACTATTATCAGCACTTAACTATTTTTGTTCTCATTTTTAAAGGTTTGAAATAATCTAGACTGTAGACGGCTGCCACAAACCACTACAGAAAGAAGCTTTCACTGATTGGCCTCATCAGAGTAAAATGCCTAACTACCGTCTCTGCTCCTAGCCCTACGAGATTGCTTGTTAGGAAGTCATTTGTGAAAAACACACGATGAATAAGTAAGAACAAGGGACGAGGACAGATCACGCTCACCTTCGTCGTTGACGGAGTACTTGTTGGCGTTGGTGCTGACTGCCTTCACCCTGTCAGCCTGGATGGCGATGTCGGCCTCCACCAGGGCGTGTTTCTGCAGCAGGTCCTCGACTCCTAACAGATGCTTCCCATAATCCTGAGACAGCAGCAACATCTGGGAACGAAAGGCAGACAAACAGACAGAGAGGACCAACGGTTAGGATGGCAGTGATCAGCTTCCTGTTCAAATTCAAAGATAAGCAGAGCAAGGAAGCACCAGTTACCACCTGTTTCCGGTCTTTGAGCTAAACACATCTTGGACCTATCTCTGTATTAGACGAGCAGAAGTGAAACTGATATCCATCTTCTCATCTGACCCTAAAATCTACCATGTGAGTGTAGGATTTGTTTTTTGGCCATCTCTCCGGCCGTCAGTGTACCTTCATCTCGTCCATCCAGTCCATGATGTAGAGCATCTCCTGGAAGACTCTCTGCAGGCCCAGGTTCATCTCCAGTCTCTGTCTGCGGGCCTTCAGCAGCTCAAGTAGGTACTCCCATAGCCGGATCACGTTGTCCTTCCTGGCTGTGATGCGTTTGATGTCGTGGTAGCGCTCCACCTCCAGCTCCCTCGCCACAGCAACCACGGCCTGGACACGCTCCTCGTATGCCGCGATGTCTGTCTCAATCGCCTCGTGCTTCTTGGTGGCCGCCTCGACGGCCTGAAGGTCGAAACCAAAGTTGTCCTGGAGAGAGAAAGGAGGCGGCAGTACATTCATGAAACCAACAAAATGTAAATGTCTCCCTTTTGGGTACTGAATTTTTTCTCAAAGAAAAGCACAGGAAATGTGGTTTACAGAGCAGATTTGGATGCTAATGTGTAGCAGCACCTGGTAGCTGCTGCTGACGGTGCATCTTCTTACCTGTGACACCAGTCTCTGGTTTTCGCTGAGCCAGGTCTCTCTCATGGCCGCCTTGCGGTCGAAACGTCTGGCGAGTTGTTCCAGTTTCTCCTGACGAATCAGCTCCGTCCTCAGAGCCAGCTCCCTCTCATGCTCCGCCTTCTCCAGTCGCTCCCAGGCCTGACGACGAACACATCATCAAACCCTTAACACAGTTATTAAGAGCTGTGCGGCAACAGCTGCCTATGCTCACTTTAATGCTGCTGCTGGTTGCATGAAGACCTCCAAGAACCGAACTGTAAACTCCAGTCAACCTCAGTCTGTGAACTTGGAGCCTGAACTCAGTGTCAGATTCCTCTATTGAATCCAAATCCTTTTGAATCTTATAATCCTTTTGTGAATACTCAAGTCAGAAACACAACCAACGATCCAGTTAAGATCTGCAGGCAGCATTTGTTGGATGATTAGGCAGAAACACTACAGCCTAATGTGTCTGTTGTTTTATGACAAATATATATTAAAAAGTTTAAATAACAGACACATTAATTACACAACAGTCACGTTTCTTTTTGGCGAGCTACATTTAGAATTAACGTTAAGTATTTTCAGCTGATATTCTCTGCTGCGCTCGACGGTCAGTCGATTAAAAATAAGAAGCTGTTGCCTGAATCTTTTCTAAATGTTTTTGTCTTTGCTAATAAGAAAGAAAAAATACTGAATGTGTTTAGGGCTGCAATTAATGATTTTCTTTATCTGCCGATTATATTCTTGATTAATCAATTGATCGTTTAGTCTATAAAGCGTCAGAAAACAGTGAAAAAAGTCTTCAACTGTCTTGTTTTGTCCGACCAACAGTACAAAACCCAAAGAGATTCAGTTTACTATCATGAAGACGAAGAAAACTAGCAAATATTCACATTTGAAAAGCTGGAAAAATGACAAACAATGAATTGATCATCAAAATTGTTGCCAATTTTCTGTTAAGCAACTTACTGATTAACTGACTGATTGTTTCAGCTCTACATTTGTTTTGAATCTGCAACCGGATCCAACATGGAACCAGCTATCGAAACCGAACCCTGAACTGCAATGACTTTGTCCTGTTAGGTCAACTTCAGGTAAACAGCACAGAAGCTAATATCACAGTTTATCTCCTCTGCTGTAGGAACTGGTTCTAAAATGATTTTATTGATGAAATTAATTCACTGACACGCATGTTTAACACTTAAGCGCATGCATCCTGTGAAACATAAATCCTCAAGTTTGTCTGACGCGTGAAGTCAACAGTGTTTTATACGTTCGCGGCAGACCGGACGATTCAAAGCTTCAGTCCCGGAGGCGACGGTTTCAGCTCTGACCTTGTTGATGTCTGAGATGAGTTTTCCCTCTCGGGGCATGTAGACCTTCTGGTTGTTGGCTCTCATCTTGCTCTGGATGGTGAAGAGAAGAACCTCCAGGTTTCCCTTCTCCGTGAACCTGAAGACAGAAGAGAGACACAAGTCAAAAGGAGGTGAAAGGAGGAAGCAAGAGGAGGTGGAGGATGGTAGCGGAGTCTGAGAAGGATGGAGAGAAGGAGGTGGAGGAGGTAACCTTGATAAGGTACACAGTGTAGAGATGATTATGGAAGTGGTGGAGGTAGTGGAGGCGTACAGAGGGTGTAAAGGTGGTGTTGCATTTGAATTTGGTAAAAGCTGATAATTAGCATGTGCAGTTCTTTTTGCTTTTCTGATTTTTTCTTACAGCATCTGCTTCTAACGCAGTGCGTCTGACAGTTTCTCTAACTTCATCAGACAGACACTCTGACGTCACGCCCACCTCACGCTGTGATTGGTCAGCTGTGTAGAGGTGAGGAAGTGGGCGGGGTTTGAACCTCTCTCTCAGCTCTTTTTCATTCTTCACACAACTATTTCTGTCACTTTCCATGTGAACAGCTGAGGCTCCAGCCTCCTCATCGCTCCACAAACACCTGATGTGTTCATTTATTCACTCAGTCTGTTTCTGGTTTTATCCACAAACAACTTCTACACCTCAGACAGGAAACTCTTTTTACAGATTTACAGTTTTTAATTTCCAGAGTTTCCACTCAGATTTTCTTAATGCTCAATAAAACAGCTGGATGGAAACAGACTTCCTGAGTAGCTGAGAGTTCAGGGAGGCAGCAGTGTGGACATTCAGATAGAAACACTTTGGGGTTAGACGTGGTTGCTCGAGATGTCGTGTGAAGTACTTTGTTTTAAGTATCCGGCCATTAGTTTGCTGCCACTGTGACTCTGATGGGTGGAGGCACTAAACTGGTGCGTCACCAAATGATTAGAAATTGTTTTGTTGAATATTGACAGTAAATTGAACCAAAATGTGGCTCGCAGTTGTTCAGATGACCTGCGGCCGGCTCAGAGACCTGCAGAGGACAGAGTGGGGTGAGGATGTAGGAGGGTGAGGCGGAGACAGGGTGGAGGAGGTGAAATGAAGGTAAAGGTTCTGACTTTGGAGGTTTCTCGACGGTTCGGTAGGTGTTGAAGGCCTGAAGCTGCTGCTGGACTCCGACCAGAGAGTTGGCGAACTTCCTGTTGTTGAGGATGATGATGGTCTGTTCGATCCACTCCAGCAGGTCTGAGGCCAGAGACTCGTACTTCTCGATCATCTTCTCCGTCTCGATGGCGTTATCCAACACCTGGACAAAAACACAGAGACGACTTCTGTCATCTTCATCACATCTCACTGTGTTACAGAGTCAGACTCCCTCTGAGGTCTGGACGGATTTGAATTGAACATCAGTGGCATTAAAACACCTTCAGGTCTATGAGCAGCTCAACTGTTTCTTATTTTATTGTCTTAAAATCTTATCGTCTCGTTTGCTGAAAAAAAAAACTAAATAAATCTGCTTTTTCTCCCTGGAAGTCAAAAGATTTCACGTAAACTGTTTCCAGATCTGTGTAAAGTCTGCCACACTGGTGAAAGGCGGCCAATAGAAGATGACCTGTCCATCTGCTATTGGCTCGTCTTTGGTGCACGGTGATGTCACCACCTGTCAACAGTTTTGGTGTGTTTCTGTGATCAGCAGAAAACTCGGAGCAAATGAAAAGCAAAAGTTTCGATTTGGAGTCAGTAACTTGTTAAATCATGTCTCTGAAGGATTTATGGATTCTTGTGAATATTTAAGGGAATATTTCTGAATATTTCTCTTCAGCTTCAGTTGCCTTAATAGTTCCTTCTGGCAAAAAAACATAATCACTGGATGTGCACAGATATTTCTGATTTAACACTTCAAAGTCAGATTACATTTTAACAGAAATATTCATCAATACAACTGTCTCACTTAAATTCACTTTGTTGGAGTTTGAATCTGTTTTCTGACCTTTCCGATACGTTTGCCCTCCACCTTCAGAGCTTTCATCTTGGAGAAGTAGTGATAATACGTCACCACGTAGGTGATGACTGACTTCTCATCAGGATGGTCCACGCTGATGTCTGCAACACAGAGAACAACAAAGTTATGACTCCTGTCGTGGGTCGCTGTGATGAGTTGGATGTAAATGTGTTTATATCGATCTCATTTCTCCATGTAAACATAAGCGTCTCTAAAACCGTAGTTCCCAACTCATTACCAGTTCTGTCCTGTGAACAGGAAATGTAACAGTTCGACCAAAGACTTCTTTCTTGTTTCATTTCAAGGATTTTCAGAAGTACACAAGAAAAAGCAAAAAGATGAACATAAAGAAAAGTTGTGAAACAAAAAAAGCATCTTGTGTTTGTGTTCTTGGGACTAAAAGAGGGCCAGATCAAAAGGTTGGGATTTTTATGGCTTCATAAACACGTCAGCTGATCTGTATCATAAATGTTTATACATTTGACTGAACATCAACTAAATATTGAACTAAAAACTGAAAATTATTTTGTGTTCTGATAAAACTGATAAATATTTTACGCTTCAGCTGTTTGGCTTAAAAATGTCCTTGATAATAACTGACATTATTTATGTAAACAGTAACTTCTAGAAGAAATGAAAAATACTAAAATCTGTTATTTTCTTTCTCTACTGCGGTCGTCTCTGATCGCGCCACTTCCCTCCTTTAGTTTCACCGATTTTCTCAGTTTCTGAGATGAAATCACTAAAGAGACCTGTGCACGTTAGCTTTATGCTAAACAGCTGAAAAATCTAATCAGTTCTTTCTGAGTTTGTGGCCTAAATGTCACAGAATATCACTGAACTGAAAGTTTCTGAGACGTCTTGACTAACGTCGTGACAACACAGGAGGTGTTTCTGCTGCATTTTTCAGTCGTCCGTCACATGCAGAACAGATCCGCTCCTATTTTAATCTGTCCAGTTGTCTGCACAGGCCGCATGACGGTTTTACTCGTGCTACACGCGCGTTAACGTGAAGCATATTTTAATGTTTCACACCTACTTTCATCTGTTTTACTTACATAACTACAGTGATTGTGTGTTCGGCTCCGACTGCTGTCAAAACGTGGGTTACCTACACTCAGTACTGTACCTGAACGCATCCTGTGCGACACACACGCAGGACGGAAGCTGCTGCTCTGCTAACATGCTGCTTTCACAGTGTAACAAACACATAAACAGGACTGACAAAGGAGCTTAGCTGGTGGAGGTAACAAAAAGTAAAAGCAGTGTCGTCAGCGTAGAGTGAGATCTTAGTTAAATTGGTTCAGTATCTGACCCTCTGGGTCCAGCAGCTTGGTGAGGCCCAGGTGTTGCTCTGCCAGGTTAAAAGCGTTCTGCAGGTTGTAGTGAGCGTTGGACTTCTTCAGCTTGTCAAAGTCAATCAGATCGGGTCTGAAAATAAGAAACAAATGTCAACACAGCTGGAAGAGATTTAAAGTTTGAGATAAATACAGTTTCAAGGTAATAAAAGTTGTTTTCTTGAGACCAAGATATAATTAATGGGTCAAACTGATGAAGTTTCTCAGATTTAACTGACAGGGTTCACAAAGTGAAAAAACCTTGATTAACAAATCAGATGTTTGATGCCTAGATGTATTTATTATTTATATAATTAAATATTGATACCAGAAAACTGGAATTACGAAACATCATATACCATACCATTTGTAATCTTGAGAAAATGTAACTGATCACGAGACAACGATTTCATCTGTTTAGATTTAACTATCTTTAGATAACTGACGATGATGATGTTACCTGTGTTTGTGGATGAGAGCGTTGAAGGCCATGCCGTCTCTCCAGCTGGTGGAGAAGTTGTGGATGTTCACGTTGGGATACCTGATGAAAAACAGAAAAAACACCTGATATTAATCTCAGCCAACATTTAGTTTTCATTAACAGGTGTTCCTGTGACCTGAACACGGATCTGACAAAAGCGACATTTTAGTGAAGGTTTAAGTTTGAATTACCTGAATAACAACAGTAAGAATAATAATGAAAAACAATGACAGTTGCTGTTCAGTGTTGACTGTCAGCTCTACCTGTGAGTCTGAACACCTGTGAGACTGTGTTCAGATCAACTCGAGATGGTACATGGTAAACACCTCTCACTGCAACATATAGCCAACGCCCCCTTTTAATCGTGGTGGTGTACTAAAGCCACCAGTGCTCTGTTCCACCCAGCATCCACCTGTAGACTTTGAGTCTACCTTCCCCTCGGGGGGGAAGTTAATACCGTCACTCCCGGCTGTGCTGAGCTGTGTTTCCTTGTGGGGAGTGACAAGTTCAGAGAAGTCGAAGAAAAGGTTTCAGTCGTATTCATCTGGACGCTGTTTTCAGAATCAAGACGTTTCGGCTCCCATCTGGAAGTCATTCTCAACTGTGAAAGATGGTCTGAGAACTCCTCCCTGAGGGCGGGGCTTAAGTAACACAGAGTAGCTTAAATTTCTGAGTTCTCAGACCATTTTTATGCCGAAACGTCTTGATTCTGAAAACAGCGTCCAGATGACTACGACTGAAACCTTTTCTACGATGGACCACTGCTGGACGAATGAGGGACGACACCGTCTTAAGTTCAGAGAAGGATGAATTATTCTACATTTGCATATAATCTCCATGAGAGGTGACTGACTGAACTTTTACAGGTAATGTTACTATCTGGAAATATTACAGTAGTGACAACAAGGGATGTGCTGGAATCCAATCCAAAAAACATCACATTACTGCTAAAAGACAGTAAAATTACCTCACATTGTGATCACTGTGTATTTTATCAAATCTAACAAACAGTGAACTGGATACTGCAGCTTTGTAGAACAAATGAACAAACATCAAACACACTTTAAACTTCGACTGACGTGAGTTTAAATGCAGCTCAGTGTCTCTGAGATTCTTTGAACCCATTCATGTCTTCATTCATGTCTTCATTCATGTTCTCATTCGTGTTCTGATTTCTGTTGTTAATAGTTGCGAAAGAACCAAAACAATCCTGCACACTGTTTATCACTTGGACACCGTTTTGTTTCCTGCTGGGTGTTGCAGAACGTCAGAACAGCGATGGATTGCAGTACAGATACATTGGGCTCTTATAAGCCACTAGCACCACCCGCCTGTCTGCACACCATCTCCACTTTACTACTAACAAACACCACACGCAGAGCTGAAGCCAACCTGTGAGGACCAACGTAATGTGTGCGAGTTTCCACGTAAAATACTTTGTTGTACGCCACGACTCAGCCCCCATAAACCGGCTTCAGTAGGTCGACTAGCTAACGTTAGCATAGCAAGTCGTGGCCACAGTAGCTGGAGCTAAACAGACAGCAGCCTGGTTCTCTGGTCCTGCTGAATCTCTGCAGCTCCCTTGTGGCTAATCAAACAGCTAATAAAGGAAGGAGCTCTGTGTTGTGTTCGCAGTACTGACAGGTAATATAAGCAGCTGTCGGTGTTGTTACCATCAGGATGTGTATAGCACAACCGGCGTACCGACACATCTCTACTGACACTAAAGGGCGACGCACAGCGGCGGCATGTAGCAGCGTCACCCGTCACGCTTCACAGCAGCTACGCACCGACCATCCAGCTGTAGTAGTGTCAAGGCACTGAGTCTCACCCTGCCGTCTTCATCTGACACCAGAGCAGCAGAGCGTCTTTGGCTGATCTCTTCTCTTTGTTGTCTTCAGTCTCCACACTGATGTCCTGAATCTGAAAATACAAACACATCAGAGTCAAACCTCCACCTGTCTGCTGTGTCCAGGTGAGCACACGCACCGTCACTACAGTCGAACCTCCACCTGTCTGCTGTGTCCAGGTGAGCACACGCACCGTCACTACAGTCGAACCTCCACCTGTCTGCTGTGTCCAGGTGAGCACACGCACCGTCACTACAGTCGAACCTCCACCTGTCTGCTGTGTCCAGGTGAGCACACGCACCGTCACTACAGTCGAACCTCCACCTGTCTGCTGTGTCCAGGTGAGCACACGCACCGTCACTACAGTCGAACTGCTTACAGACAGAAACATAAAGTTTTGTATGTTTTCTGCTGTGGATTTTACCTGGATTATTTATGAAAATGACGACAGTCTAATCTATAGATACATATATACATGTTCATTCGTCTGTGAAGGTTCAACATGGTGCTAGCTTCCTGTGAGCAAGACAATGATTGGTTAAAGAGAGCTGAAGCCCCTCCCCTCCTTCAGGTGTTCAGACACAGGTGTCTGCCGCTGTGCTCATCGTCTGAGGCTTCCTGAATAACTGATTAATAGAGCGAGGTTTCAGATCAGCGGCCGAATTCACAAAGTATCTTATTTCATCACACTGAGAGAAGGATGACATCATGATGACATCATGTTTTATGAAGGAACTGAACCTCTGTGTCTACAGTGATTGGCTGACAGGCCACCAGACTTCCTCGATGAGACTAAGGAAAATATTGACGATCGATGCTGTGATGTCCCTGAACACCACGCGGTCACATGTTGAAGCACGGTGAGTTTCAGCTTCTTCCTTCCTGACGGAGGTTTACAGTCCGCAGGTGTAGCAGCCATTGCTCATCATACCTGCATTTTACCTTCTTTTCTCTATTATTTTCTCACTTTTGTCATGTCCGTCCACAAATAAAGTAACCTGACGAATGTTTGACGGTTTCTTCTACATGCTGTGAAACGCCGTCATTAATGTTTTGATTACTTCATGGATTTAACTTAACAAACAAACTGAAGAGCATCTGTGGTTGGTCAGTGTTATTGGATTGCTTTGATCTGATTGGATCTTTTCTCACCCAACATTAAAATTAGATTTTAAAAGTTCATTATTGGTGATTGTTTTCCTGCTACCTCAGCCAGGTATTTCTAGGCTCAGCATGTTGCGTGAAGACGTTCGGGTTTCTGTGATTTGATTGGTCGACCTTTTCTGGTCATACAAGGTCAAGAAGTCCAGCCTGAGGAGACGACTGCAGGGCAAAGAAAGCCCTCGGAGCTTTAACGGTGTTGACGACCCGCAGTAACGGCAGCTCTGACTGGATGGTTTTAGGAGGAAGTGCGAGCTGATTGGTCAGAGTTTCAGACACGCACTGGGAATTCCCAGAGGTCAAAGGTCGATCCGTGTGACGTCACCTGGACTGGGTTTCCACGACGACGGCCTGCTGTCAGTGAAACATGAACAAATCCTGGACTTTAACCTGAGCGGTAGAAACCGAAGAGGTCGACCAATCAGAGGCCAGTCTGCTAGAGTAATAAAGGGGGCGTGGCCCTGTGTGTGTTCAGCAGCACCTTTTCCACCTGAAGGTCTGAACGTTTAATGTCTCCCGACACTCACTACAGCATCCTGAAAACGCCTGCGGACACTGTGACAGCGCTGTCTCCAGGTAGAAGGTTTATTCTTTTATTGCTGCGTTTAGTTTCTGGGTTTTCTTTGTGCGTTCTTTGCTCGAAGCACTCGAACGTTGCTTCGATAAGTGCTGTTCAAATAACTATTATAATAAATAATAAATATTATTGTTTTAACGCCTTCAGTAACTAAACACGGCAGTTACATTTCCAGACCAGCAGGGGCCGCTAACTCCAGTCGTAATAAACAACGTTTCAATACTAATAAATAAAAATAATGCTGTTTATTGACGGGCTCTGTTCTGATTTTCTAATTTATTACATGTTTTTACATTATTGTTATTTAAAGGTTTATAGAAGCACATGTAATAAGTGATGTTTGTTCTTTCATTTTACTTTTGTTTGATAGAAATGACGCGTGGGACGAACGTCAGCGTTAAACGGCGAGGACCAGCTGCGCTAGGTGTTGTTACGAATACAGACAAAATATATAATGAAGTGTTGTCGTTAATAGAATATGTTCATGATAATGTGAGTGTTTGTCACGAGATTCATTCTGCGTATTTTCAACATTACAGTTTTTTCACATTCTCAGTTTTATTTCTTAACTCTGTTTTTCATCACGTGATTGGCCAAAAAGCAACATGACATCACGTTTCATAATCAGCAGCCACATTTCAGAAACATCTGGTGAATTTGTTGGATGTTTCAGTTTAACGGTTGTTTTATATACTTTGTATTTGTTCACTCGGTAATTAACGGGAGCTAAAGAGTCTGCCGGAGACTCGCAGCGTGTTCGACCTCTGAAACCTCAGCAGTGTTTCCATAGAAACATCCAGACAGGTAACAACATCGCACCTGTCCTCCCAGGTGCCGGTCTCTGGCGTGTGTGCTGTTACCTGGAAGCGGAGGATGATGGTCCAGATGAGGCCCAGCGTCAGCCGGTGGTTTCCGTCCACGATGTCGTGGGAGCCCATGTTCTCCAGGTGAACCCGCTGCTCCTTCAGGAACTGCAGAGCTTTGTCCACGTTCTCCAGACAGTGAATACGCATCCGGCCTTTGGTGGGTTTCGGCTGCAGAGAAAAACAGAGAAGAAGAAGACGCAACGGTCAGGACAGCTGTGCACCTGCGGCTCCCGGTCCACGTCCACCGGGGGCCGCTGAGACCAGACCCCGACTCTGTTGAAGTGAATGAGAAAACCTCCGGCTTCTCTCTACAAAGAAACAGCTCATCGGCCTCATGACGGCCGTTTTTCACAATAAAAGCTCCATAAAGGAGAGATTCAGATATGGGCGAGCGATAAAACCAAACCAGACCTGCAGAGACCTGATCGGACCCGGGTTTGGTTTAACACGGGATGTGGGGAAACCGACTTCCTGTCTTCCTGGCCCTGAAAGCAGCACAGGAAGCGAGTGAACAGTGAAGCGTCCTTGGTCTTCAGGAAGGGGCGGCAGCGGCTGGACGACAGCCAGCTGTCACATTTCTTATCCGGACTCCTGAACCCAGAATCAAGGCCAGCGACTGCAGCGGCCCCCCCTCAGCGTCTGAAACTCCAACCGCTTCCAGTTTTAAGTTTAAAGAAGGAAAACAGGACGTGGGACACAGCTGGTTCAGCTCTCACTGCGTCTGTCAGTGCTGCGTCTGTCAGTGCTGCGTCTGTCACTGCGTCTGTCAGCGCTACGTCTGTCAGTGCTGCGTCTGTCACTGCGTCTGTCAGCGCTACGTCTGTCAGCGCTGCGTCTGTCACTGCTGCGTCTGTCAGTGCTGCGTCTGTCAGTGCGTCTGTCACTGCTGCGTCTGTCAGTACTGCGTCTGTCAGTGCGTCTGTCACTGCTCGTCTGTCACTGCTGCGCCTGTCAGTACTGCGCCTGTCAGTCGTCTGTCACTGCTGCGTCTGTCAGTGCTGCGCCTGTCACTGCTGCGTCTGTCACTGCTGCGCCTGTCAGTCGTCTGTCACTGCTGCGTCTGTCACTGCTGCGCCTGTCAGTACTGCGCCTGTCAGTGCGCCTGTCACTGCTGCGCGCCTGTCAGTACTGCGCCTGTCAGCGCGCCTGTCAGCGCTGCGCCTGTCAGTGCGCCTGTCACTGCTGCGTCTGTCAGTACTGCGCCTGTCAGTCGCCTGTCACTGCTGCGCCTGTCACTGCTGCGCGCTGTCAGTGCGCCTGTCACTGCTGCGCGCCTGTCACTGCTGCGCCTGTCAGTACTGCGCGCCGTCAGTCGCCTGTCACTGCTGCGCCTGTCAGTACTGCGCCTGTCAGTGCGCCTGTCAGCGCTGCGCGCTTTCACTGCTGCGCCTGTCACTGCTGCGCCTGTCAGCGCTGCGTCTGTCAGCGCTGCGTCTGTCAGTGCGTCTGTCAGTGCTGCGCCTGTCAGCGCTGCGTCTGTCAGCGCTGCATCTGTCAGCGCTGCGTCTGTCAGCGCTGCGTCTGTCAGTGCGCCTGTCAGTGCTGCTTCTGTCAGCGCTGCGCCTGTCAGCGCTGCGTCTGTCAGTGCTGCTTCTGTCAGCGCTGCGTCTGTCAGCGCTGCGCCTGTCAGCGCTGCGCCTGTCAGTGCGCCTGTCACTGCTGCGTCTGTCAGCGCTGCGCCTGTCAGCGCTGCGCCTGTCAGCGCTGCTTCTGTCAGCGCTGCGCCTGTCAGCGCTGCGTCTGTCAGCGCTGCGCGCTGTCACTGCTGCGCCTGTCAGTACTGCGCCTGTCAGTCGTCTGTCACTGCTGCGTCTGTCAGTGCTGCGCCTGTCAGTCGCGCCTGTCACTGCTGCGTCTGTCAGCGCTGCGCCTGTCAGCGCTGCGCGCCTGTCAGCGCTGCGCGCTGTCAGCGCTGCGCCTGTCAGTGCGTCTGTCACTGCTGCGTCTGTCACTGCTGCGTCTGTCAGTACTGCGCCTGTCAGTCGTCTGTCACTGCTGCGTCTGTCAGTGCTGCGTCTGTCACTGCTGCGTCTGTCACTGCTGCGTCTGTCAGTGCGTCTGTCACTGCTGCGTCTGTCACTGCTGCGCCTGTCAGTACTGCGTCTGTCAGTCGCGCCTGTCACTGCTGCGTCTGTCAGTACTGCGTCTGTCAGTGCGCGCTGTCAGCGCTGCGTCTGTCAGTGCGTCTGTCACTGCTGCGTCTGTCAGTACTGCGTCTGTCAGTGCGTCTGTCACTGCTGCGTCTGTCACTGCTGCGTCTGTCACTGCTGCGTCTGTCAGTGCGTCTGTCACTGCTGCGTCTGTCACTGCTGCGTCTGTCAGTACTGCGTCTGTCAGTGCGTCTGTCACTGCTGCGTCTGTCAGTACTGCGTCTGTCAGTGCGTCTGTCAGCGCTGCGTCTGTCAGTGCGTCTGTCACTGCTGCGTCTGTCAGTACTGCGTCTGTCAGTGCGTCTGTCACTGCTGCGTCTGTCACTGCTGCGTCTGTCAGTGCGTCTGTCACTGCTGCGTCTGTCACTGCTGCGTCTGTCAGTACTGCGTCTGTCAGTGCGTCTGTCACTGCTGCGTCTGTCAGTACTGCGTCTGTCAGTGCGTCTGTCAGCGCTGCGTCTTTCACTGCTGCGTCTGTCACTGCTGCGTCTGTCAGCGCTGCGTCTGTCAGCGCTGCGTCTGTCAGTGCGTCTGTCAGTGCTGCGTCTGTCAGCGCTGCGTCTGTCAGCGCTGCATCTGTCAGCGCTGCGTCTGTCAGCGCTGCGTCTGTCAGTGCGTCTGTCAGTGCTGCTTCTGTCAGCGCTGCGTCTGTCAGCGCTGCGTCTGTCAGTGCTGCTTCTGTCAGCGCTGCGTCTGTCAGCGCTGCGTCTGTCAGCGCTGCGTCTGTCAGTGCGTCTGTCACTGCTGCGTCTGTCAGCGCTGCGTCTGTCAGCGCTGCGTCTGTCAGCGCTGCTTCTGTCAGCGCTGCGTCTGTCAGCGCTGCGTCTGTCAGCGCTGCGTCTGTCACTGCTGCGTCTGTCAGTACTGCGTCTGTCAGTGCGTCTGTCACTGCTGCGTCTGTCAGTGCTGCGTCTGTCAGTGCGTCTGTCACTGCTGCGTCTGTCAGCGCTGCGTCTGTCAGCGCTGCGTCTGTCAGCGCTGCGTCTGTCAGCGCTGCGTCTGTCAGTGCGTCTGTCAGTGCTGCGCTCCACGTGAGCCTCAAACGCACAAATATAAATACAAACACTCGTCGATACACAGATCAGCTGCAGCTGATCAATGACGATGATTCATTAGTGTATCTGCTCAGTGCTGAACAAAGACGTGTGGACTGTGTGTGTAGTGTGTAGTGTGTGTATTTAGTGTGTGTGTAGTGTGTGTGTGTAGTGTGTGTGTGTAGTGTGTGTATTCAGTGTGTAGTGTGTAGTGTGTGTGTAGTGTGTATTCAGTGTGTAGTGTGTATTCAGTGTGTAGCGTACCAGTCTCTCTCCTGACAGGACCTCCAGCAGTTTGATCAGCATGCGTCCGTCTCTCAGGTCCATGTAGAGGTCTGTGATCCTGCAGGAGACTCTGGACAGGTGAGAGTTCACCCACTTAGTGAAGGTCTTCTTCTGCACCGCCTCGCGCTCATCTGCACACACACACACACACACACACACAGAGAAACACACACACACACACACACACACACACACGGTAAGTTAGTCCAGACAACTCGACTGTTTGTTAGCAGCTTTTAGCCACGTTAGCTCGTGGGTTCACTGATGTCTGTGGATCCAGACTGAAGTATGTCAACAGTTACTGGATAAACTCATCCTGCTGACATTGTTGAACCTCTGACTTGCTAACTGTTAGCATGCTAACATTTAGCATGCTAACATTTAGCATGCTAGCAGGGATGTAGCTACCACTGAGGACACAGTCGTCGTGTCCTCTGGAGTTTCTTCTGAGAATAAAAGTGAATGTTGCATTTATTAACTGATGTCAGCTCTTTTGGCTAAATCTGACATATTTACAATAACATGAAAGAATATTAATGATGATTACTGTGTGTTGTTCCTGATCAATACACGAATAAAGTCAAGTAACACACAGTGGATCATACAGTTCGAGGTTCCTGCTGAGGCCCAGCAGGTTACAGCGAGTTAGAAGAACGTCTTACAGGTAAATCCCTCAGGTGGGGCAGGTACAGGTCTTAGAAATGCGTCAGTGAAAGGATGAGGTGGAGCACACTGATGATTGATGTGGGTGAATTTGAAAAGTCTCTTTCTGAAGAGTCCCGATGTTAAATCTCAAAATAAAAACTGCAAGTCATAAAAATAAGGAAGAAATTCTGGTACCTGAACGTCATGCTGTCTGCACGTTAACACGCAACACTGTTAGCATGCTAACGTGCTGATGTTAGAATGCTAATATGCTGACTGTCTGCACATTAACACGCAACACTGTTAGCATGCTAACGTGCTGATGTTAACATGCCAACGTGCTGATGTTAACATGCTAATATGCTGATGTTAGCATGCTAACGTGCTGATGTTAACATGCCAACGTGCTGATGTTAGAATGCTAATATGCTGACTGTCTGCACATTAACACGCCAACACTGTTAGCATGCTAACGTGCTGATGTTAACATGCCAGCGTGCTGATGTTAGAATGCTAATATGCTGACTGTCTGCACATTAACACGCAACACTGTTAGCATGCTAACGTGCTGATGTTAACATGCCAACGTGCTGATGTTAGAATGCTAATATGCTGACTGTCTGCACATTAACACGCAACACTGTTAGCATGCTAACGTGCTGATGTTAACATGCCAACGTGCTGATGTTAGAATGCTAATATGCTGACTGTCTGCACATTAACACGCAACACTGTTAGCATGCTAACGTGCTGATGTTAACATGCCAACGTGCTGATGTTGGCATGCTAACATGCTGATGTTAACATGCTAACATGCTAAATGTAGTAGTTGTAATCATTCGTGTGAACATGTTTTTGCTAACATTAGCACTGAATGCTAACATTAGCTTGTTCCAGTGGCTTTTGCATGGTGTTCAGTACGTATTACTCAGACTGTCTGACAGACGCACTGTCAGTAATTACTGACATTTATCAATACAGATAGAATTTACAGAAAATCAATTATCAGCACCAAACGTGTCTGTGTGTGTGTGTGTGTGTGTGTGTGTGTGTGTGTGTGTGTGTGTGTGTGTGTGTGTGTGTGTGTGTGTGTGTGTGTGTGTGTGTGTGTGTGTGTGTGTGTGTGTGTGTGTGTGTGTGTGTGTGTGTGTCTGTGTGTGTGTGTGTGTGTGTGTGTGTGTGTGTCTGTGTGTGTGTGTGTGTGTGTGTGTGTGTGTGTGTGTGTGTGTGTGTGTGTGTGTCTGTGTGTGTGTGTGTGTCTGTGTGTGTCTGTGTGTGTGTGTATTTTGTGCATTTCTATACATTTCGTAGATCTAGCAAAAAGCAGACTAAGATAAATTGGTTATTGATCTTATTATTATTGATAATTGGTTATTGATTGAACAGTAGCAGTTTAAACCCGACGCAGTTGTATTTGCATCTTTACTGCTGGAAACAAAGTCAACCCTGAGTACTGTCTGCAGGCAACACCCTTCACTTATGAGACAGGCAGCCTGTATGTAGCCTGAGAGGCAAATCTGAGGGCAAAAGGGACTCAAAGAGCTGTGGCGTCCGGACAGATGCCGATGTTCGGGGGAGGAGGGAGACGAGTCGTCCTTCATCAGCACCCGGTCCAATCAATAATCAATAAGCAGGGCTTTGGCTCGAAGGCAGTCAGACGCTACAGGATCAATATTTCCCTATCGGCCGGTTTCTCTTTGCGTTATTTTGGTGTTTGACCTTTAACCCAGAGGAAGCAGGAAGTCGTCAGCAGGAAGGAAGCGAAGCGTAAAGAGAGGCAGAGAGCCAATCAGGAGGCAGCCGGCAGCGTTTTCAACTATAATCAATAACTCCGAAGTCCCGCCCCAGCTTCCTGTTAGTGAGTTAACATGTCGCATGACTGACAGTCCGTCTTTACCGTTAACCCTGACTCTGACCTGCAGGTCACCCCGCCCCCCCACGACAGGAGACTTATTGATCACTGATCGATCAGAAGCCAGTCAGGTCAAACGGGGCTTCGCACGCTTGAAACGCTTTCAGATTTGAATTATTTGACACTTCCTGTTTTAGCTTCTGATGTCACAACACAGACCTTCAAAATAAAATGCGTTCCCGAGGAACGTTACAGCTTCCTTCACATTAAAATGTTCCTGCAGTGATTTCTCTTGAGCCGAGCCGCCGCAGGTCAAAGGTCGACCAGCCGGCTGCCGGCAGCCGCGGAGGTCAAAGGTCGCCGACCACTTCCACTGATACAACTTCCTGCTGCAGCGTGGAGACTCGGGGCGGGGACGCTCCGGAGGAGACGACTGTCTCGCTGTGAACTCACAGGAAGCTTCTACTGATTCATTCAAAATAAAAGCGCAAAACAACCGCTGTGACATCATCCGGCGAGACGCTGCGTCGGCCAATTACAAACCTACAACCTCCACTTCCTGCTGGATGACTCTGTAACACGAACGCCGCTTTTCAGCTGTTTACGTCACGATCGCTGCGACAACACACGCACACACGCACACACACACACACCCCTTAGATAATCTGACCCCGTCTCCTTAATCCTCCGCCCAACATGTCCGCCCCCCCGCTGCTGTGACCTCTGACCTCTGCGGTTGGGGTTTCTTCTTCTCTTCTTACCTTGCAGCTGCTTGAATCGCCCCTCCAGCTGGTTGAAGCTGACCTGCAGCTGAGCCGAGTCGGCCGCCGCCCCCTCGCCCTCCGTCGCACTCATCAGTAAAACCGCCGCCAGAAAGAGGAAAGCAAGTCCCGGCGAGCCAAAGCTCAGATCCCGGATCCCGCCGAGAGCTCGGCGGCGACGGGCCGAAGAGGCGAGGGCGGGGTCATAGTTTCAGTCCGGATTATGGCTCGAGTCTGCGGACCAGAAACCTGCTGGAGCTCAGAGAAAACGAGCTTCCACTAAAATCTCCCGCCAGACGCTCACCGGCCGACTCTGGAAGAAAAACCTCAACGAGCGAATCCAGACGGGGTTTTAGTATCAAACCTCAGACCTGCAGCCGCTTCTGAGCCGAAGAAGATCCAGAAAAACCTTCAGGGCGAAAACAGACTTTAAAGAGCCAACAAAATCCCCCAAAACGGGTTTTTAAATCCCAGAAAACAGAAGGAAACTGGACCTGCAGCCGAAACACAGCACACGTCCTGGAGCTCAGGAGGCGGCAGAGAGAGTCCAGAGGTCAACGCGGCGCTCGCAGGACCAGGGTGTGTGTGTGTGTGTGTGTGTGTGTGTGTGTGTGTGTGTGTGTGTGTGTGTGTGTGTGTGTATCCGGCCCTGCCCAACACTCGAAGCAAGGCAGCCGCTACACGCTGCTCATTCTGCTGCTGATTACACACACACACACACACACACACACACACACACACACACACACACACACACAGTAACACACACACACAAGCCCCGCCCACTACAAACAGAGGGAGGACCCCCAAAAAAACCCACTGTTAAAAATGAAAATATAGTAAGATGACCCTTTACTGGGATTCAGGTGTCACACACACTTCCTGTTCAGCACACGAGCGTTTGTTTAATCCCTTTTGTTGAATTCTTAGTTTTTACATCTATATTTTATATTAAATATATTTAGTATATCACTATATTATTGTGTTTTTTACACATATATTAGTTTAACACCAGCGGGGGGGTAAAGAGCATGAAACTGAATAAATGACCTTTCGCATTAACACGGTCGCTGAGATTATCTTCAGAATAATAATTAATCACAAACAGCTCCTCCTCTGGCTCTTCAGGACACGATGACGTGAAGCTTCTTTAAGAGCTTCATTACATATACATATATATATATATATATACATATATATATATATATATATATACATATATATATATATATATACATATACATATATATATATATATATATATATATATATATATATATATATATATATATATATATATATATATATATGTATCTATATATACACACATATATACTCGATTACTTCAGACGGAGACTTTTGGCGTAAAAATACACAAATATAAACATTGAAATATAATTAGAATGAGTTGCCGGATATTTTTTACAGTGTAGAGTGTGTCGAAGTGTGTGTGTGTGTGTGTGTGTGTGTGTGTGTGTGTGTGTGTGGGGGAAGAGGATTCACCGATCAGCCAATGGCGTTACAGCTTGACAATGATGTCATCAGGGGTGTAAATGGGGGGTTGTTTCCCTTCATTGTTCCTTCACATTCCTGACTGAAGGACAGGAAACAAGGAACAAACATCCTGCACACACACACACACACACACACTCTCACACAGAAACACACACACACACACACACACACTCTCACACAGAAACACACACACACACACACAGAAATACACACACACTCACACACAGAAACACACACACACACACACAGAAATACACACACACTCACACACAGAAACACACACACACACACACAGAAATACACACACACTCTCACACAGAAACACACACACACACACACACACACACTCATCAGGACAGAAGATGTGTTAGAAAATATCTGGTTCTTTAATAAAAAGCCTGCTGACATAAAACAGAACTACGACTCCCAGGATGCATTTCACTAACAAACCACATTCTGGCTTCTTCTCCATGGCAACCACCTGGTAACCAACCTGAACACCCTAGCAACCAATGAGCAACATCCTCATGCCGTCATCACACCAAATCCTGTGACAGCTGATTGGCTCACAGTTTTTGAAAACTGGACTGAAAACATAAAACTAGTTCCTGACAGGTGAGGTCGCACCTGTACGTCCTATCAACGTAACCTAAAAACTACTATAACCACGATCCAAACCACGATCCCAACCACGACCCCAACCACGATCCAAACCACGACCCCAACCAAGACCCCAACCACGATCCAAACCACGACCCCAACCAAGACCCCAACCACGACCCCAACCACGACCCCAACCACGATCCAAACCAAGACCCCAACCACGATCCAAACCACGACCCCAACCAAGATCCAAAGCACGACCCTCAGTGGAGTCTGACTGGGGGCCCGCTGGGGTTTAGGGCCTCTGCAATATGAAGAGAACAACCTGAGGAGAGTCCAGTGTGTTCGGGGCCCCTGGGTGCTGGGGGCCCCTGGGTGCTGAGGGCTCCTGGGAGCTGGGGGCCCCTGGGTGCTGAGGGCCCCTGGGAGCTGAGGGCCCCTGGGAGCTGGGGGCCCCTGGGTGCTGAGGGCCCCTGGGTGCTGGGGGCCCCTGGGTGCTGAGGGCCGGCCTGACTGGCTGAATTCTGTCCAATCAGCAGAGGAGATTACCCACAAACCCCCTCTGTCTGATGAAACCGGTGCAGAACATTTCCTGCTGCTGTATTAGATTAACGGAGGATCTGATGTCAGACAGCAGACTGGCGGAGCCATGTGATCGGCTGATTGGACGGCAGTGTGACTGAGTGGGCGGAGCCATGTGATCGGCTGATTGGACGGCAGTGTGACTGAGTGGGCGGAGCCATGTGATCGGCTGATCCGACACACTGAGTCTGTTCTGCAGGAATCGAACCTGCGAGCGTCACCGGCTGTCAGCTGAGGAGGAGCTCAGAGGAAAAACATGCAGAGAAATCACAGCGAGCATCAGTGAGCCAGCAGAGCGCCGCCCTCCTCCTCCTCCTCCTCCTCCTCCTCCTCTCCCTCCTCCTCCTCCTCCTCTCCCTCTTCTCCTCCTCCTCCTCTCCCTCTTCTTCCTCCTCCCCCCCCCTCCTCTCTCTCCTCTCTTCTTCCTCCTCTCTCTCCTCCTCCTCCTCCTCCTCCCCTTCTCCTCCTCCCCTCCTCCCCCTCCCCTCCTCCTCCTCCTCCTTCCTCCTCTCCTCCTCCTCCTCCTCCTCCCCTCTCCTCCTCCTCCTCCTCCTCCTCCTCCCTCTTCTTCCTCCCCCTCCTCCTCCCCTCCTCCTCCTCATCCCCCTCATCTCCTCCTCCCCTCCTCCTCCCTTCCTCCTCCTCCCCCTCCCCTCCTCTCTCCCCTCCTCCTCCTCTCTCCTCCTCCTCCCTCCTCCTCCTCTCTCCTCCTCCTCCCCTCCCCTCCTCCTCCTCCTCCTCCTCCTCCTCCTCCTCCTCCTCCCTCCCTCCTCCTCCTCTCCTCCTCCTCCTCCTTCCTCCCCTCCCTCCTCTCCCCTCCCCTCCTCCTCTCTTCCTCCCTCTCCTCCTCCTCCTCCTCCTCCCTCCTCCCTCCTCCTCCTCTCCCTCCTCCTCCTCTCCCCTCCCCTCCTCCTCCTCCTCCTCCTCCTCCTCCTCCTCCTCCTCCCTCCTCCTCTCCTCCTCCTCCTCCTCCTCCTCCTCTCTCCTTCCTCCTCCTCCTCTCTCCTCCCTCTCCTCTCTCTCCTTCCTCCTCCTCTCTCCTCCTCCTCCTCCTCCTCCTCCCCTCCCCTCCTCCTCCTCCTCCTCCTCCTCCTCCTCCTCCTCCTCCTCCTCCTCCTCCAGAGAGCTTTTTGTTTTATATTTGTGTTTGTTTACTGTGCAGTCACCTGACACTTGACTGCCATCTAGTGGTGTGACTGTGCCATCAGCCTTCATCACATCTTTTCTGCACCAGTGTTGCATTATGGGTTGTTGGTAGCCTTAATGTTGCTATGCTAATGAGTCAGTCAGCGCTAACAGGGTTCAGCTGAACCTGCAGGAGTGAACATCACAGACGAGGAGCTCAGAGAGTCTGTGCAACATGTCGGAGCAGCTGCCGGCAGAAATATAACATTAATAACTGTGTTTTCATCAGTGTTTAATCGCCTGAAAATAAGAAGCGTTGTGTTTTCGTTACCTTAGAATCAGCCTTTATATCTACAGAGGGAGCGGGTCCGCTTCCACGGAGGCCGCCATGTTGCACCGCCATGTTTCTACAGGAGCCCAGAACGGACAAACCAAACACCGGCTCTACAGAGGGCCTTTCACGTCTCAATAGGATTCAGGTCAGGACTCTGACTAGGCTGCTCCAAAGTCTGCATTTTGTTCTTCTTCAGCCCTTCAGAGGTGGACTTGCTGGTGAGTATTTTCCCAAAAGAAGAACAAAATGAAGACTTTGGAGCGGCCTAGTCAAAGTCCAGACCTGAATCCTATTGAGATGCTGTGGCATGACCTTAAAAAGGCAGTTCATGCTCGAAAACCCTCCAATGTGGCTGAATTACAACAATTCTGCAAAGATGAGTCGGCCGAAACTCCTCCACAGCGCTGTAAAAGACTCACTGCAAGTTATCTCAATCGCTTGATTACAGTTGTTGCTGCTAAGGGTGGAGCAGCCAGTTATTAGGTTTAAGGGGCAATCACTATTTCACACAGGGCCATGTTGTTTTCCCTTAATAACAACCTTCATTTAAAAACTGCATTTTGTGTTTACTTGTGTTATCTTTGACTAATATTTAAATTTGTTTGATGATCTGAAACATTTTAGTGACAAACATGCAAAAAAATAAGAAATCAGGAAGCCGGCAAACACTTTCTCACACCACTGTGTGTGTGTATATATATATATATATATATATATATATATATATATATGAGATATAACTGGTTCCATGTGTCATTGAAAGACCTTTACAAGTATAAAGTGTATAAAGTGAACAGGTGGATGGAAACACATGTTGGTTTGGTTTAGTCTCCAGTTTACACACTGGGTTTTTGTTACAGTCTGGATTTCACGCCGGCGGGGCTCCTACCTGCGAGCGCCTTGATGCGCGAGCGTTCGAAGAGGCGGGCCGAGCTGTTCTCATTGTCCCAGTCGTCGTCCCAGCGGTTGTTGACCGTGTCGTTGCTGCTGCTGTACTGCTGCTGCAGCTCCATGTGGTCGTACTCGGCGGCCACCGTCGTCATCATGACCTTTCACCTCTGAGACACGCCTCGATGTCAGCGGAGACACGTCCACATCGGCAGCTTCAGGCCGAGCCCTGCGCGGAGACACGCGGACAGGAAGTCAACAGGAGGACATTAAATCAATAGACACGTGGAAACTGATCAGGAGATATTTGATCAACAGAAACCGACCGGATCGTCATTAATGGACTCACTCAACAACATTGTCTCTGTCCAGACAACCAGACAAAATGTCCTCACGAGACAAGATCGGATCAAAAGAAAACATTTTAATGCCACAAAATATAATTTGATTCAAAGCTTTACTGAAGTAAAAGTATGAAAACGTGTTGAGCAGAATGTATTTTAAGTTTAACTATATCACACTATAATGCAGTGTTTTAATACTGCAGCTCACAAGTACCTGAGTAAATGTACTTCGTTACCACTGACACACACACACACACACACACACACACACACACACAGGTGTCCTTATGTGACATCATCGACCTGCAGGAGCCACTAGGTGCAGCTGCAGTCTGTCTCATTACAGGACGCTGATGTCTCAGAGACACTTAGCTGCTCATTATTATTATTATTATTATAATAAAGACGTGATGAAGACGTGATGAAGACGGGATGAAGACGGGATGAAGACGGGACAGGAACTGTGTCACTGTTAAAAAGACACAGAGCTCTCTGTTTATTATATTGATCAAGCTGATAAATAAATCCGTCTCCCTGGTGTAATGTGACTTCCACACTCACAGTCCTGTTTCTGTTAATGAGTCTCCACTCAGCTAGCTGTTAGCCTCCACCCAGCTAGCTGTTAGCCTCCACCCAGCTAGCTGTTAGCCTCCGCCCAGCTAGCTGTTAGCCTCCGCCCCGCTAGCTGTTAGCCTCCGCCCCGCTAGCTGTTAGCCGCCGCCTCGCTAGCTGTTAGCCGCCGCCCCGCTAGCTGTTAGCCGCCACCCCGCTAGCTGTTAGCTTGGTCCTCTCTGACGTGTTATGATATAAATGTGCTATAAACCATTTATTAAGTGTTTACATACTGCTCATAAAGGCTAAATAGTAAAGTTTTACCAAAAAGGTCACAGTCTCCATGACAACTTTAGGAACTACAAATCCCAGAGAGCATTGCTGTAAGAACCCTCCAACCAGAGAGCTTCAGACTCTGACAGACGTTAGAGGCTGATATTTGTAGAACTTGATGGATAAATTCAAAAACTAGAAACACTTTCAGATTTCAGTTTAATTTTGGATTGAGTGCAGCTGAGGCTCATGGGTAATGTAGTATTGAGAGGTATTCTACAGCAACGTCCGGGTGTTTGGGTATGTGCAGGAATCCTCAAGTGTAATACCTGTTAAGACCCGTTCCACACATTAAGACCTCGTCGCCGCCTCGAGTTGAACGACCTGAGTGAAATATGTGTTTCAGTGCCTCGGCGTCTCTCTGTGTGATGTCATGATGTGTGTGATGTCGTGCTGAGTGCAGCCACGCTGAGCTCCCATTGGCTGCTGGGTCAGCTGACCGGCACTAATGGCTCCATCACATCAGAGTTATTAGACTGAGCAGCAGAAGGAGCCATTACAGCACTCAGACATCCAGGGGACGTCCTGCGGGACCCGGCCTCCATTACTGGATCTGACTTCCCAGAATCCTCTGCTGGATGACGGAAACAGACCTCGGAGCAGTCTGAGAGTCTGAGCCGGCAGCAGCTTCACAGGAGGACGACAGGTCGGAGGTCAGAAGTGGGAAGAGTGGCCAAAAACTACTCACGTAAGAGCACAAAGTGTGTATTAACGTATTGTAATATTACGTATGAAGTATAAAGCTACTGACGTGCGTGCAACACGGTAACTGGTCTCAGGTCTGTCCGGCTGACGCGAAGAAGAAGCGAAGCGATCGTACGACCACCCGAACGGGACGCACACAGGAACAAAACAAGCACACCTCCCCTGCCATTAAGTCAATAACATACACCACCTGGACAAAAGTATGTGGACAGCGGAACAATCCCTCCATATGTGACGGTTGAACACATGATTCTGACATCATCAATCTGCTGCTGTAACTGACTCCTGTCCACATACATTTGGCCATATGCCACAGAAACAGCAGTGACGACAGCAGGTTTCATGAAGGGCGTTGAGAGTTTAATGTGAAAAGCCTGACGGGACCAGGAGTCTTTCAATTTACTGATTGATTTTAGTCAATTAAGCGTCAAAGTTATTAAAACTGCTGGCGATCAATTTTCCATTAATCCACTAATCAACTGATTGACTGATCTCTTCAGCTCAACTTTCACGTGTGGAAACAAAACGCAGTAAAACTGTATAAATAAAGTTCTGAGTGACTGTAATATTCTCACAGTGAGAAACTGTGAATGTTAAAAAACAAAGGCAGAAAAATGGAAACAGCATTTGGGGATAAAAATAGAGCAAATTTTCCCCGAGTGAAAACTGAGAGGCTGAGAGGAGGAATAAAGGTTCAAACGGGGGTGGAGGGGTGAGGGAGGGGGGACAGGAAGTGTTAGCGCCCCCCACCCTCTCCCTCTGGGTTTCTGTCTGTTTGCGTTCACATTCCCCAAACATGACGACAGCAGGAACAGAAACTCGCCCCCCCGTTTAAACTGACCCACCCAGCAGACCGGCAGGCAGCACAGTGATCAATACTTCTACACTCACACTACATTACACACGGTCAGTTACCGAGCGTTTGTTAAAGGAACAGTCCAACTTTTAGAAAATCCTCCTGGCAGTAGCCTAGCTTAGCACAAAGACTGGAAGCAGGGGGAAACTGTTAGCCTAGCTTAGCACAAAGACTGGAAGCAGGGGGAAACTGTTAGCCTAGCTTAGCACAAAGACTGGAAGCAGGGGGAAACTGTTAGCCTAGCTCCATCAAAAAACTACTAGGGGGAAAAAAATTAAGAAAATCTGTTTAGAACTGATTTTCAGCCACAATAATCACAAAAACTCTGAGATGTTGGTTGAACTGCCAAACATGGCAGCCATTCTCTTATCACCAAGGGGAAAAGCTATGCTAACATTAGCCAAGACGTTAATGTTAATTTTAGAGCACCCATTATGTACAAATCCGATTTAACTCATACATGCCAACCTGTCTGCTTTACACGCCGCAGGTTGTTAGCTAACAAGCCCGTCAGGAGTTGATCCTGTCGTCAGTCGGTGACCGAGGTCTCGTAGTGAGCGTCTCCCGGCTGCTTGGCTCTGAGCACCAGCGCCGCGGGGAAGCAGGTCCAAGCCCCCCGCCACGTGGTCTACGATGCACCTCAGCACACTGACGTTTGCTCCTCTGGTGAATTTTTTAAATATACTGGAAGGGAGGGTCCGAGTGTGTGTGTGTTGGGTGGGGGGTTGTTGAACAAATGGCTGCGACTCCGAGCTTCTCAGAGCAGAAAAAAACTCCTGAAATACATTCAAACATTCTTCAGAGCCTGACAGTCACAGCTGAGGAAACACACAACACACACACAGGGCAGCAGGTGTGTGTCACCTGTCTCCCAGAAGCAGCTGTCTCACAGGACGACCACCACACACACACACACACACACACACAGCTGGTTGTACAGTCACGTTAACATGTGAGGAATGTCTCGCTTCAGTCTGCAGTCTCTCGGCCAACAGACAGTCCGGCGCACATTCCCCGCAAAACCACGACGCGTCGTTCCTTTGTGCAGATCAAACCAACGTTATAACGTGTTGCTCAGGGAGCGTCAGAGGAGCTGGTAGGTGGATTCGTTCACCTTTGGACAGAGCCAGGCTAGCTGTTTCCGATCTTTATGCTAAGCTAAGATAGCTGTTTCCAGCGGTTTCTGGCCTTTATGCTAAGCTAAGATAGCTGTTTCCAGTCTTTATGCTAAGAAAAGATAGCGGTTTCCAGTCTTTATGCTAAGCTAAGCTAAACTAGCTGATTCCCCCCATTTCCAGTTTTTATGCTAAGCTAAACTAGCTGTTTTCCCCCATTTCCAGTCTTTATGCTAAGCTAAGATAGCTGTTTCCCCATTTCCAGTCTCAATGCTAAGCTAAGATAGCTGTTTCCCCCTGTTTCAAGTCTTTTTGCTAAGCTAAGATAGCTGTTTCTGTTTCCAGTCTTTATGCTAAGAAAAGATAGCGGTTTCTAGTCTTTATGCTAAGCTAAGCTAAACTAGCTGTTTCCCCCAGTTTTATGCTAGTAAGCTTTAGCTGTTTTCCCCATTTTCAGTCTTTATGCTAAGCTAAGATAGCTGCTTCCCCATTTCCAGTCTTAATGCTAAGCTAAGATAGCTGTTTCCCCCTGTTTCAAGTCTTTTTGCTAAGCTAAGATAGCTGTTTCTCTGTTTCCAGTCTTTATGCTAAGAAAAGATAGCGGTTTCCAGTCTTTATGCTAAGCTAAGCTAAACTAGCTGTTTCCCCCCATTTCCAGTTTTTATGCTAAGCTAAACTAGCTGTTTTCCCCATTTTATGCTAAGCTAAGATAGCTGTTTCCCCATTTCCAGTCTTAATGCTAAGCTAAGATAGCTGTTTCCCCCTGCTTCAAGTCTTTTTGCTAAGCTAAGATAGCTGTTTATCTGTTTCCAGTCTTAATGCTAAGCTAAGATAGCTGTTTCCCCCTGTTTCAAGTCTTTTTGCTAAGCTAAGATAGCTGTTTCCCCCTGTTTCAAGTCTTTTTGCTAAGCTAAGATAGCTGTTTCTCTGTTTCCAGTCTTTGTGCTAAGCTAAGATAGCTGTTTCTCTGTTTCAAGTCTTTTTGCTAAGCTAAGATAGCTGTTTCTCTGTTTCCAGTCTTTGTGCTAAGCTAAGATAGCTGTTTCTCTGTTTCCAGTCTTTGTGCTAAGCCAGGGGTTTTCAAAGCCCCCCCAAACAAGATTATGCCAACTCTTTCCAACTTTCTAAGTGGATTCGTCTGTTCCGCCATTAAGCCGGCAGCCGAGGTAGCAACAGAGCAGAGTCGACGTCTGAGTAAAAGGGGGGCGGCGGCAGGACGGGACAGGGGTGTGGCGTTTTGATGATGCGTTATGTGTGCGACCCACCACCGGGGGATTTAAAAAGCAGCTAGCAGCAGTTAGCAGCTAACTCGAAGAAGAAGAAGAAGTTAGCAGCTCACCTACAGCAATCACCGACGCGCCCGGAGCGCATACGTCGACTAGACGCCGACGCCGCTGTATTACACGTCACGCCTCTTTTGCTCTCAGAACGCCGGCATTTTATCTAAAATCACCGTGGATGTATAATAAGACCTGGATACGCCGCCGCCGCCGCTCAGCCTTACAGCCAGTTTCCCCCCACAGGCCGCCATTATAAAAGACACGTCCGCAGACGTGGAGCGTGAGCCTGCGATTGGCCACATTAGAAAATGATTGACAGGTACCCCGCCCAGCAGCCTGAACCTGCTGACCTGCGGCCGTGCTCACAGCTCACAGTTAACGGATCAGACTAATCCAGACCTGGGTTTAAACGTCAGGATTAAAAGTGCCTTTGTGACGTTAAACCAGACCGGAAACATCGAACGCAGACCACAGCAGTCCACAAAGAAGAAGACGGAGGCGTTTCACGGCAGATTAAACAGAAATCCGCTCCATAAACAAAACCAAAGATGAGGACGATGACGGACCGGTAGGATCAGGTGCAGGTCTGCTTCAGGACCCGACCTCCGGCTGGTGGACAGAAACAGCAGAAGAAGAATGACCTCACTCCACTGAGCAGAGCAGGGTGGGTTTATTGGATTTACGAACACACACACAGTCATTTCCCGGGCAGCTGACCACACCCGTCAACACCAGCAGCTCTGTCACACTGATGTCTGCTCGGCAGAAACACGCCGAACAGATCCGACTCCAGCGGCAGAGGGAAGTAACATTTCTGCTGACTCACACCTGCAGACAGGAAGCGCTGAGCCGAAGTATTAAACGTTTCCGAACTGAAACTCGGGATCAAATTAATACACGACTCAAAAAAGATCCTGTTATTTATTTTTTACCGATGTAAATGATCAGTGACAACAGTTGGACTCCTCTTCCTCTCTGAGTCGGAGGTTCAGACTGATGCCTCGTGCTAAATATGAAGCTACAGCTAGCAGCCGGTTAGCTTAGCTTAGCATAAAGACTGGAAACGGGGGGAAACAGCTAGCCCGGCTCATAACTCATAACCCCCGTAAGGCTTGTTTTTGTTCAGATGAAACAAACCAGATCTAACTTGTCGAGGACCTGGCTGGTGGATTTTGTTACGTTTACAGAAAACCTGCAGGACTCGGATCAGTTTTCTCTGAACTCTGTCAGACGTGTTTACTGCGCAGCAGGAGATTTATCTCTGCATGTAGCAAAATTCACAACGGCTGAATCCAAATATCCCGACCCCCCCGCAGACTTCCCGGGACGCCCGTGAGTGTCGAGGTCTGCACCGGATCCACAAGAGTCTTGATCTTCCAGAGAGTCCACTTGGGGTGCAGACACCTCAGGACTTGGCTTGGAAGATTACCCATAGTTCATAGCAACACGGACGTGATCGGTGTAAAAGAACTGGATAATAATAATAAAAATAATTCATACTCATTTATTGATTAGCCATAACGCGTCTTTTCCAGGACGTCTGCTGCTGACGGAGTTTTATTTTGCACAAACAGCCGACGTTACTTCTGTTGACACCTTAACTTTGGGCTTTTGACTCGTCGCCGTGGAAACGAGTCCCGTCTCGCAGTATTTCATCTTCTGGTTTCTTGGCGCCCTCCCAGACTTAAAACGGCGAACGTGCCGCGGCACGAATGACCGAAGTGGGCGAGGGCTCGGCCCTCTGCGGACGTCTGGATTCAAAGACTTAATGAAACGTTAACTATAATAGTCGTTTTCACGTCAGAGTTTTATAATTCTTCTTCTGCTTCCGGCTCTTTAAGCTTCTGCGCAGCTCACGAGGCTCAGGACGCTCCTGACGCTGGCGAGAGGCGTCAGGAGCGTCCTGAGGTCTCCGTTAGCCTCTGAAAGGTCTTGGTGGGTGTTGGTGCAGCTATAAAGCGAGGCGGTGGGTCGGTGGGAGATCTCCGGCTGCGAGAGGTTTGTCTCTCCGTCTGTTCGCACGGCGTCCGAGCCGCCGCCGGCTCCGCAGCCTGACGGAGGCGGCTTCCCTACGTAGCGTTCAGGAGGGCGGAGATCACCTGACACGCCGACTGTCGGCTCACTGCTGCGTTGGAGGACACAGATCCACCTTCGTCTCGTGGTCCTGGGGAAACGTTCTGCCGGCTGGTCTCTGTTCTACAGCTACTGATCGTCTTCAGTATTGATTATCTACCAGTTATTGGTTTCACTAACATTTAGAGTTTGAACTTCAAAGTGATTCTTCACACGAACAGATTCAGCTCAGACCGACAGCAGCGAAACTGAAACCAGGCGTCCGCTAATCGCTGGCCTCACTGTGTCGGCACTAATCAATAACGCCTGTGTGACCTGAAGCCCGAACCCGTTTCTGCATCAGAACTAATGATTTCCATCAGTGATCAGAAACTGTCAACCAGAATCCAGTTTTTATGAAACATGCAAACGTTTCTCTAACGTTCCCGTTCCCATGATAAATGTTTCCTGTAACTTTCCACCGACGATCGAGAAATGTTCCGGTCGCACTGATCATTTCCAGGAATATTCCCAGGAGACCTCTGCAGACATTAAGCTACATCCTGCCGCGGCTACATTAACACTAATGTGTTCTCCGCTGCCTCGCTGTCTCTTTAAAGTACCTCCATAGAACATCTGGAGAACGTTCTTTGAAGGTTAACAAAGCCATTAAATGTTTTGTTGGCGTTCCTGGAAACATTTCCCCCCACACAGGAACTCTGTTAAAGAACCAAAGTTCTGTACAGAAAATTACTGTACGGGAACCTTCATCATTCTGGGAATATTTCTGTCAGATTAGGAGAACGTTCTCATGTTGTCCAAAATAAGGTTCTTGTACAGTGTCCCATCATTAAACACCTGACTTTCTAACAGCGGCCATCAGTTCGCACGTCACACAGTCGAGTGTTAAAACACGATCTGTGTGTAATTGTGAGGTTTTGGGGTTCTATAACCTATTTACAATGTTCCCATGTGGTCAAAGACGAGGTTCCTTTTAACGTTGCAACCATGGGAACCTCGAGGGAACGTTAGTAAAACGCTCCCAGAACATTCCAGCAACCAAACACTGGGGAGAGGCGGGTTTCCTCGTGCGCTCTCTGGAACGTTTCCCACCACGATCTAACGTAGGAGGAGCACGTTCCTTTAACGTTAGAACGTTAAACACTGGAAGCTTTTATGAAGGTAACGGGAACCGCACAGGAACCATTAGTGAACGTTGCCTGAAGGTTTTTATGGAACCACGAGAGAACGCTGTGTAGACTGTATGAGAACATCTTCTGGAGGTTGTAACTATGATAACATAAGAGGAACCTTTGGGGAATATTAGAATTGTCTTAACTTTAAAAAAACATTCATAGAACGCTCCTAAAAACCAACATTTGTTGTCAAGAAAGTTTTAGTAAATGTATCTGCAGCCTAGTTCCTGGAACCATGAGAACTCAACGGGAACTTCACAAAACGTTCCCACAACTAAATACTGTCAGTCCCTGCAGACTGGACCCTGTGCTGCTCTGGGTGGGGGTGCTGGTGGTGCTGGGGGGGCTGTCGCGGTAAACACACCTCCACCTCCACACAATGTCTGAGTACAGATTCACGTAACGTCAGGAAAACGTTCCCGCAACCAAAAGACGTATGTGGGGGGGTTGTGGGCGACAGAGGCCTGCTCAGACCAGGTCCTGGCCACCATCAGTCCTGCGGTCTGTTTTCCAGTATTTTCTCCTCAGCTTTGTGTCTGCGCACCGGGACGGCGGCTCCGGGCCGGGGACGGCGGCTCCGGTGTTTATTGTCCTGAGCGCACACATCACCTCCTCCTCCCGCGGCCACGCCTGTTTTTGCGTCCAGGCATGGCGCACCGTTATTATCCTCCATCCTCCTGCCGAGACAAATGGCTGCTGGCGGGGCGGAGGGGGGGGGGGGCGAGCAGCGGCTCCGGCCGGGAGACCGGACCGGGCCTCCGGGGAGACTTTCTGCCTCAGACCCGAGCAGAGGAGTCGGATCGCCCAGATCCTGCCGAGCCTCCTCCGACATGAGGCGAAGTTTGCGGAGGATCCGAGGCTCCGGCGAGTCGCTCCGCAGAGCTCCAATCACAGCCGCCGCGACAACAGAGACCGCAGAGACCAGAAGAGACAGAAGAAGAAGCCGCTCACCTGCTCAGGAGATCACAGCGAGCCTCCAAACTTCAGCCGAGAAGAAGAAGAAGAGTCCGCAAACTGGCGTCCGACACGGAGAGGACGGACGGGAGGGAGGGAGCTGCTGCTGCCGCTGCTGCTGCAGGGAATGACGGGAAAGAATCCGCACTGCCCCCCCTCCTGCTCCTCCTCCTCCCTCCTCTCCCTCCCCCTCACCCCTCCCTCTCCCCCTCCTCCCTGACACCCCCTCCCGCATCAGTGCGGGTCTAAACCACACCGAGATTCTGGTTTTTATTGTTTTTATTCTGGTTTTCATCTTTTATTTCTCTGTTTGTGCTGCGTTCAAGGACGAATCTGAACTCTGAGCTCCAACTTTGTGGAAACTACATTGAACAGTTTAAAGCCCCTCAGAGCGCCCCCTAAAGGCCGCGGAGTGCATTACAGCAACAAACAACATCCTGATGAATATCTGTTCCTACAGTCTGAACAACAGCTCGTCCTGTAGGGGGCGCTAGAGGAAACATCATGGAGTCAAATCTACAGGGTTCATCCTCTGAGGAGCAGAACGGGGCGCAGACTGTGGGGGCGCAGCCAGCCAGTAGGGGGTGCTGGCTGGCAGCCTGTAGGGGCGCAGCCAGCCAGTAGGGGTGCTGGCTGGCAGCCTGTAGGGGTGCTGGCAGCCTGTAGGGGTGCTGGCAGCCTGTAGGGTGCTGGCTGGCAGCCTGTAGGGGCGCTGGCTGGCAGCCTGTAGGGGTGCTGGCTGGCAGCCTGTAGGGGGCGCAGCCAGCCAGTAGGGGGTGCTGGCTGGCAGCCTGTAGGGGGTGCTGGCAGCCTGTAGGGGGTGCTGGCAGCCTGTAGGGGGTGCTGGCTGGCAGCCTGTAGGGGCGCAGCCAGCCAGTAGGGGTGCTGGCTGGCAGCCTGTAGGGGCGCAGCCAGCCAGTGGGGGTGCTGGCTGGCAGCCTGTAGGGGGTGCTGGCAGCCTGTAGGGGTGCTGGCAGCCTGTAGGGGTGCTGGCTGGCAGCCTGTAGGGCTGGCTGGCAGCCTGTAGGGGTGCTGGCTGGCAGCCTGTAGGGGCAGCCAGCCTGTAGGGGCTGGCAGCCTGTAGGGGGTGCTGGCAGCCAGTAGGGGCGCTGGCAGCCTGTAGGGGTGCTGGCAGCCTGTAGGGGTGCTGGCAGCCTGTAGGGGCGCTGGCAGCCTGTAGGGGCGCTGGCAGCCTGTAGGGGTGCTGGCAGCCTGTAGGGGCGCTGGCAGCCTGTAGGGGTGCTGGCAGCCTGTAGGGGGTGCTGGCTGGCAGCCTGTAGGGGGTGCTGGCAGCCTGTAGGGGGTGCTGGCTGGCAGCCTGTAGGGGGTGCTGGCTGGCAGCCTGTAGGGGGCGCTGGCTGGCAGCCTGTAGGGGGCGCAGCCAGCCTGGACTCCACCCGACTGGACTCGTCAGCGCTCTTTAATAATGAACGAGCTTAATGGACCTGCAGCTTTTATCACTCAGCTGCTGTCTGAAGAAAAACTCACAATTATTATTATATATTATAACTCAACTCTGATTTCGTGGCATCTCCATGGCAACGGCTGCTGAGGCTCATGGGTAGTGTAGTATTTTCTTCCATAGACCAAACAGAGAAAGACACGGAACATTTCTGACTGACGACCGGACCAGAACCCGGCCCGTCTGGATCAATGAGGACACTTCCTGCCCCCGGCCGCCCTCCGATTGGTCGATGTGGAAACATGTGGTGTAAACTGAGCCGCGCTGCCCGTCAGCACGGAGCCCATTCGAGTCTGATGGAGCGCTTTAATGACGGCTGATGGAGCACACGGAGGCTTAATGAGGGCTGTGATTGGATCAGAGGAGTCACCTGAGAGCTGCCAGGCAGCGCTCTCCTATCGACTCATAAACTGTTAAACACAAGGCCGCCGTTACCCTGCACGCCCGAACCCTCAACCTAAAGCAGCGTGCTCCGCCTCGTCCCTGTCGTGGCACCTGTCCAGGTGTCGTGAGTCCAGGTCTGGAGGGTTCTGCCTCAGCACGACGTTGTTGCGAGTGTGTTTACATGCACGTTAGTATCCTGGTTTTGATGATATTCAGTCTGAGAGGAAAAACCTGGTTCTTCATCTGCCGGTTTTTATATTCAGGTTTCTGGTGGTCTTGGACTCGTCCAGCTGACGTTTCTGGACCGACTGAGTCGCCTCCACGGCTGATCTCAGTTCAGTTTCTGACCGCCGCGTCGTCCCTACGCTGTTAATATTATCTCTACTAACTGACCTGAGGACACCTGCACACAGGACAGGGTCTGACGAGGAACCTGGACCGACGAGGAACCTGGACCAGGTGCTTTCCTTTCATGCCACTCTCTGCCTCACTACCTTCATCTGACGGCTTTAGTTACTTTACACGTTTATAAACTCTGATGTTTCGTTATAAATTAAACTCCGACAGTTTGCACGAGATCAGCTGAGACGATTAATCGATTAGTCGACTGACAGAAATTTAATCAGCAGCTGTTTTGATGTTTGAAGTCGTTTCTCGTGTAAACCACTTCCTGCTGTAGATCTGCTGCTTTCCCTCTGAACGACTGTAATAACTGTGATGTTTGTTAATAACGTCGAGCTTCGGACTGTCGGGCATCAGCAGTCCAGGTGTGCAGGTCTCCTCCCCCCCCCGCCTCCTTCAGCCCCCTCCTCGAGTCCTTCTCTCGGTCTCCTCCTCCTCCACCCGTTACCCACCAGCAGGGCGTTGGTCGCTGCCACAACAGACCCCAAGACCTGAAGACCAGGACTGTGACGCCCCGAGACGCAGGAAGAACTTCCCGGACAGACGTTCCCAGTTCACCCTGAAAAGAAAACCAGGTCCAGAAGCAGCAGCTCGTCCCTCTTCAAACCGCATCAAACCAGTCGGCAACACATTTCCACTTTTATTCAACTTTGCGATAAATAGAAAATAAACGACATGGATCACAGATCGCAAACAAACTGAAGGTTTCATCACAGAGAAAAGAGCCGCGAGGCCAGCAGCCGTCAGAAGTCCAACCACTCCGTCACGTAGACGCAGTTGGACGGAGAGATTTCTCCTCCTTCGTGACAGTCGTCAAACACCTGAGGACAGAAAGCAGGAAGTCAGGGCTCGGCCGCGGGACTCTGGACCTTTAAGACTAATCTCATGCGTATTTAGTATTTGCGTTACCGGGCAGAGTCCGCAGGGCGTCCTGACGAGGCCGGTGGGCTGGATGACGGGGTTCACGCCGCGGTACAGCTTCATCTGGCCGTCCACGCTGCCCACCGTTCCCTCCTTGGCGGCGATGACGGTCATCTCCACCTTCCCGTCGTAGATCAGCGTGTTCAGGATGGTCTCGATGTCGTCCATGGACAGGTCCACCTGAAGGGAGAGACCTGCAGTCAGTGTGGGAGACAGCGGCTGATATTTTATTTATGCTCGACTAAGACGAGTCACGAGCCCGCTCTGACGTGGTCAGTGTGGGGGGGTGTGATGTCATGACAGGGGGCGGGGCAGCGAGAGCGTCACCTTGCTGATCCCCAGCTCGCAGATGTACTTCCAGACTTCGTGCGAGGTGGCGAAGGAGCTGTTCCTCTGGACCATCGGACTCTGTTTGCTGTCCCTCGCTGCTTCAGCCTGAACACACACACACACACACACACACAACAGGCTCGGTCTGAGGTCACCTGACCAACGAGACATCTGAACCGCCAGCGAGCTGACAGGAAGTCCTAACGGGTCGGCACGTACAGCACAGGAAACACTAACAGGGGTGGTTTGGCAGCGTTTTATGGAACCTGATCCAAACTGGAACCATGAGCGCTTAAACACCGGACTTCACTTCCTTCACAGATTCAGATCAATATATCTAATCATCACTAATGTTCAGACTCGCAGCAGGTCGTTCGTTATAAACGAGCTGCAACAGGAAAGTGACCGACACGCTAATCAATAATCCAGAAATATGATATTTAGGACTTTTCGTTCGTCTCCGCCCGCAGGATCGACAGCGTTCAGCCTCTGCTGCCACCTGCTGGTCTGAAAGACGACGAATATGAATCGTTTCTCCTTTAATCATCAAATAAACTGAATCAATAAATGTTATAAAGTCTTTTTTGGTACCTTGCTCTGCAGGAACTTGAAGCACTGCTGGTTGAGGACTTCGACGAACTCGGACTCGAAGTCCTGGTCGCTGTACCAGGCCCCCCCCGTCACCGAGCGGTCGGGCTGCAGGTTGTACAGCATGTACACCTTCTTCTTCGACGCCTGCACACAACAAGCACGGAGCAGTCAGAGGGGAAGCGTCCTGTCTCCGCCAGGAGCGGGAGCAAAGGGGGACATGAAGGTTTTTGGTCCGTTGTGAACTCACAGCCACAGATTTGACGGCTTTGATGAGTTTCTTGCTCTCCAGGTTCTTCAGGATCTTGTTGATCTCAGTCAGAGGAAGGTTGCTCTTAAAGCGGATGTCTCTGCTCCAGATCCCTGCAGCACAAAGCTACAGTCAGCAGCACGCCGCGCGCAGCACGCCGCCGGCGCGCAGCAGCCGCCGCTGGCGCTCGCAGCAGGCCGCCGCTTCGCAGCACGCCGCCGGGCGCTCGCAGGAAGCCCGACAGCCAGGCGACCGCACGGACCCTGAAACAGGTTGTCCCTGCTGTTCCTGCAGATCTCTTTACGCTGCGATTCTAATGGAAGTGACAGACTCCGCAGCTGTCCGGCGTGAAAACAACGTTTCTGTACTCGCTCGCCTGACCGAAGGTTTCAGGTCGACGGTCCACGCGGAGGAGATCTACGACGGTCTGGTGTTTACGTGGCGGCTCATTTAAGGCTAAAGTGATGAATACTCGTGCTTCCGTCTTCCTCAAAGGCTACCTGTCCTCTCGATCCAGCAGCAGCGTCACGACGGAGGGCGTGGCGGGAAGAGCGCAGCCGGACAGAAACCAGGTCCAAGCGTCGGCCCGGTTTCCTTCTGATCGGTTTATGAAAACCGGTTTAACCGGAGCATTTCTGTTCTGTTCGGCCTTTTAAACCGTTTCAAATCGGAATATAAGACTGCACGTGGACTACTGAGTCAAACACAGTAATGACCCTGACCCCTGACCCTGACCCCTGACCCTGACCCCCTAAACCCAGCTGTAACCCTAAACCAAGTCTTAACCCTCAGAACGCCGTCTCTACGCGCGTGTGTCCCCACCGCGATATAAGAACGTGAAAGACGCACACGCAGCTCTGTTTTACCCGAAAAACTAGAACCAGCAGAAGAAGACGGTCTCTCAGCACCGGAGGAGCTTTAGGAAGAGGTCTGCTGAAGTCCAGCACGAACAGCAGGACAACCCGTTGCTTTAAGACAGAAGTGCGCAGAAACCGGACCCGGCAGTGAGCGGTAGCGTAGCAGCAGCGTAGCAGTTAGCGTAGCAGTTAGCGGCGGGTGCCCCCGTGGTCTGCGTTACCTTTGTTGCCTGCGTCCTCGATGACCTGGTAGACCAGTTTCTCCTGGTTGTCCGAACCTTTCATCTTACTGAAACACAAGCAGAGCTGCTGCAGACTCAAACCATCAGACAGAAACAAAAACATTCTGCTGGACGGACGACAGGAAGTCTAACTTCTCTGGAGAAACTGATTATTGTTTACTCTGATTCGACAACTTCTGTTTCATGTGTCGCTCATTTAAAATCTCCATTATTATGTTTGTGTTTAATGAGACTCGCACATATTTCACTCTCTAGCTGTTGTGCAGTGCATTGTGGGAAACAACACCTGTGTCGTGTGTGTGCGTGTGTGTGTGTGGTCAGTTGCGTGTCGTCTCGGGTTCACCTGGCGCTCTGAGCGTCCTTCATCCTGTACAGGAGCCCCGAGCTGTTCCTCAGCAGGTCCAGCTGACCCTGGAACAGGTGACAGGTTCAGACCAGCTGACATCATCAATAACAAACCAATCACACTGCTCAGAAACACAAACAGGACGGGTTACGGTCTGATGTGAGAGCGACCGATCGGAGAGGACTCCGCGGTGACGTCAGACTGACCAGTGACAGCAGCTTGTTGATGGCCATGGCTCGGTGCTGCGGCTCCAGGTGAGGCATGTCGTTCTGGATCACCTGGTCTGTGATACCGTGAGGGAACTGCTGACACAGCTCTTTGATCCTGCAACACACACACACACACACGCAGACACACACACACACACACACACACACATGCAGACAGACACACACACACACACACACACACACACACACACACACACGCAGACACACACACACACACACACGCACAGACACACACACACACATGCAGACACACACACACACAGACACACACACACACACACACACACACACACACACACACAGAGACACACACACACACACACAGAGACACACACACACACACACAGAGTCACACACACACACAGACAGACACACACACACGCACACACGCACATGCAGACACACACACACGCACACACACACGCACATGCAGACAGACACACACACACACACACACACACATGCAGACACAGAGACACACACACACACATGCAGACACACACACACACATGCAGACACACACACACGCACACACACACGCACACATGCAGACAGACACACACACACACACACACATGCAGACACAGAGACACACACACACACATGCAGACACACACACACACACATGCAGACACACACACGCACACACGCAGACAGACACACACACACAGCTTCGGTGAGTACAGTGCAATGATTAATCGATAAATTGATCCACAGACTTCAGTTTCAGATCACATTGATTCAGACAGCTGCTCCTGGTCTGCAGAGCTGCTGGACTAAACTCCTTTAAACGTCCACAGTGGCCTGTCTGTCTCTCTGCCTGCCTGTCTCTCTGTCTGTCTGTCTGTCTGTCTCTCTCTCTGCCTGTCTCTCTGTCTGTCTGTCTGTCTGTCTCTCTCTGCCTGTCTCTCTGCCTGTCTGTCTCTCTCTCTGCCTGTCTCTCTGCCTGCCTGTCTCTCTCTCTCTGCCTGCCTGTCTGTCTGTCTGTCTGTCTGTCTGTCTGTCTGTCTCTCTCTGTCTCTCTGCCTGTCTCTCTCTCTGCCTGTCTGTCTGTCTGTCTCTCTCTCTGCCTGCCTGTCTCTCTGTCTGTCTGTCTGTCTGTCTCTCTCTCTGCCTGCCTGTCTCTCTCTCTCTCTGCCTGTCTGTCTCTCTCTCTGCCTGTCTGTCTCTCTCTCTGCCTGTCTCTCTGCCTGTCTGTCTCTCTCTCTGCCTGTCTCTCTGCCTGCCTGTCTCTCTCTCTCTGCCTGCCTGCCTGCCTGTCTGTCTGTCTGTCTCTCTCTCTGCCTGTCTCTCTGCCTGCCTGTCTCTCTCTCTCTGCCTGTCTGAGGTGAATTCAAACAGACGAGCTGTCTTCAGGGTTTTCTGCCTCCACGTGTTAAAATAAAGTAAAACTTAAGCTCGGGTTAAAACAGTCCCAGAGAGCAGCTAAGTCACGTGTTGTGCTCCAATTCGGCAACACGTTCAAACCACCAAGCAGAACTGTTACCAGAAAACCCCTCAGCTGAAAACTAAATCTCGCTTCGTTAAAACTCCGAGGCGCCGTTAAACAACAGCAATGTTGAGATTTGGATTAAATTAAATAAACTCTGTGTGTTGGCTGAATGTCGCTACGGTTCAGAAAATGAATATATTCGCTGTGTGTGTGTGTGTGTGTGTGTGTGTGTGTGTGTGTCTGATGATAACCGAGTAAACAATAAATTTGACAGAATTTGCCCGGAGTCTGGCGCGCCGGTCTCCGGGCAGAGACGGCGGCAGAGCTCGCTAACGCCGCCTGACCGACCTGTTCTCGATCTCCGCGGGGTCTGAAAGGTTCGTCTCCTTCTTCACTTTGACTTCTGCCATTTTCAACCGTGTTGTCTGTAGTTTTCTGCCTGAGCTGTCGTGACTGTTAGCCTGTAAGCTAATGTTGTCAGACAGGCATGCTAGTTCAGGGTCCTCAAAAGTTAGCTGTCGGCAAGGGCGCCCTGAAAACTGCCTGATCCAAAAAGCTCCGCTTCTTCTTCGGCGGTTGGCGGTTGGCAGCCAGCTTGCCGGCGCATTACCGCCGCCTTCTGCTCCGGAGTGAAGACCAGACGACAGACTCTGAATCTAAAGACTCCTCCTCCTCCTCCTCCTCCTCTTCCTCTCTCGGAGGCCCAAACAGCGCAGAACTAAAGGTAAAACATTCTGACAAGAGCGCATGCGCGCAGGGCGGAGCTCGTTGCTATGGAGACGCTTCCGTACACGGCCGCCGGGACCGGAGCGTTTCAACGAGCCTCTTCATCATCTGCGCTTTAATCTGAAGTAAGAAAGCGGTTTGTTCATTATTGAAGTGTATTATTTTACACTCAAACGGGCACGCGCGCTGGGCGTGGTCTCACAGCGGAAACAGCGCCGTACTTTCACCGGCTGCGGCATGACGTCAACTTTAAAGGCTTTAAAGCGTTTTTCAGTTTTTCAGTTTAAAATCCCGCTGCGGGACTTCATGTTACTGTATACTTGTACTGAGGGAAATATTCTGCTTTGACTGTATTTATTTAGCAGCTGAAGTTTGTCCTTACTGACAAACCAAACATATGATCACGGACGCATGCTGGGATTTTAATGACGTCACTGTGTACTAAGGAGCAGGGCGACGGTGTAAACTGACCAACACCTAAACTAACAGGAAGCCTGAAAAGGTTCGATTTGTTAACGTGAAAATATCATCCTGCGTACCTGCGATTAAAGTCACGTGATGACGACTGGTGTTACTTTACTAAATCTGACTGCTTCTCTTCTGCTGATTGATTGATTGATTGATTGACAGGCAGACAGTTGTCGTCATGACAGCAGGAGCGGTGTCGGCTCCGCTCATCATTCC
>NC_058044.1:632500-665000 GCF_020085105.1 Siniperca chuatsi
GAGTTATCAGAATCAGAGGACGAATCCACAACGATGAGCCTGAAGCTTCACTTCAGCTTCTTCAAAAACAGGAAGAGTTCATGCTGCAGTACTCCGACAACGCTGAACTTTACATTTAAACCTGTCTGTCTCTCTGTCTGTCTGTCTCTCTGTCTGTCTCTCTGTCTGTCTGTCTCTCTGACTGTCTGTCTCTCTGTCTGTCTCTCTGACTGTCTGTCTGTCTCTCTGTCTGTCTCTCTGACTGTCTGTCTCTCTGACTGTCTGTCTCTCTGTCTGTCTCTCTGACTGTCTGTCTGTCTCTCTGTCTGTCTCTCTGACTGTCTGTCTCTCTGTCTGTCTCTCTGTCTGTCTGTCTCTCTGACTGTCTGTCTCTCTGTCTGTCTCTCTGACTGTCTGTCTGTCTCTCTGTCTGTCTCTCTGACTGTCTGTCTGTCTGTCTGTCTCTCTGACTGTCTGTCTCTCTGTCTGTCTCTCTGACTGTCTGTCTGTCTCTCTGTCTGTCTCTCTGACTGTCTCTCTGTCTGTCTGTCTCTCTGTCTGTCTCTCTGTCTGTCTGTCTCTCTGACTGTCTGTCTCTCTGTCTGTCTCTCTGACTGTCTGTCTGTCTCTCTGTCTGTCTCTCTGACTGTCTGTCTGTCCAGGTGTGCTCAGTGTTTGAGTTTTCGTCCTTCAGATCCTTTTGCTCGGTTCTGTGCTCAATGTGGAGCTGTGGTTCCTCCGTTACCTGAACAGAGACTGCCCCCTGCTGAGGGAGGACAGGTACTGCACATACACCTGAGAGTCCCCATGTCAGTGTCCAGTTTATTAGGTACACCTACTGTAGCGAAAGGTACTGCAGTCTGTAATCCAACAGTCCTGTAAGAGACCCTCCTTCATGAAGGTTATAATGTTCAGCTTGTGCTGAAGCTGTTTCAGGTGTTGACTCACCTGTACGATCATTTTGAGGCTGCAGTTTGTGCAGTTCAGCTCGTCTCCGGTTCAGATGTGAACCTCTTTGACAGCTCTGAGTTCAGGACTCAACTAAAATGTTGAAGCCCGTTAATGTGAGAGTTAGAAGTTTTCTTGTTCCTCGGGACGGTGTTATTTTTTTACAAGATTATTTTGGGGCATTTTTGCCTTTATGAGAGACGGGAAAGGCGGGAGAGAGGGCGGACTCAGGTAGCTCACCTGGATGCTGCTTTTTTTTAAAACAAGAACAAAAAGGTCTTCTGGTGCTGCCCATTTTTGTCAGGAACTATGTTCTTACTGATTTCCAGTCAGCTTGCAGTTTAACAGACTTCCTGTGTCGAACAGTCGAACACTGCGCGATGCGATGCTGAATTAATGCGCCTGTGCTTTGTCGTCAGGTGGTTTGCTGTGCGTTCTGTAACGCTCTGGTTCCTGCGAACACTCAAACCTGTTTAATCTGCGAAGCCTCCACCCAGCAACTGCGACCGCAGTCCAGCCTCAGTCTGCAGGTAAAACACCAAAATGAAACTCTCTCGTAGCATCACATCTTGCTTTCTCGATGAGGAGGAGTTCACAGAGGAAACCCAGTTCATCCCTGAGCATATATCTGAGACTGTAGCAGCGACTGTACTGTGTGTTTGGTGTGTAGGATCACGTGCTGTGCGTTTGCTGTGGAAGTGGGAATCCAGCTCACATCTCCAGCTGTTTGACCTGCGAGAGCCGCCTGCAGCCGGTAACACACGACTGTAGATTACATTTCTTACATTTACTCTCAGTTTTAACTGGTTAATCTGCAGAGACGTAACGGTTTATTTCCCTGTGTGTGTGTGTTGCTGCAGGCGGTGTGCGTTGGGAACAGCGCCCCCTCTGTCCCGTCAGCAGACAGCAGGATGTTGTTCTGCTCCAGATGTAACCGTAGAAACCACGGTGATGCCAGATACTGCGACTGGTGCGGCTCAAAGGTGAAGACGCACCTGAAAACACCCGGCTCCTTTAGAAAACACGCTCTCGTTGCTTTTCCCCTGAACATTAATGTTGTATTTCATTGATGTGTAATGTTTTTGTTTTTCTGCCGTTAGTGTATTTAGGCGAGGCAGTCGGCCTCTGCTATAGCTAGCTTGGGGCTAGCCTAGCTTGGCACAAAGACTGGAAACAAAAGAAAACTGCTAGCCTAGCATCACCCTCAAAAGAAAACAACAGACCTAACAACTCCAAAGCCTTCGCTAGAAGTTTATTTATGCTAACCAAACAACAATACTGCCAACATTTGATATATTTAAGTTTCTAGTTCTCAGTGTTGGATAAATACATGATTATTATCCAAGTTATAGCTTCGGTGCTAACTGCTGCTAAAACCACAATGTCTCCCTTTTACATTTCCATCTCTACACCTGTTCAATAAACAACATACAGCATGTAAATCAGACGGACTTGTTGGAAGGTGGATTGTTTCTCTTTTGATGGAGCTAGGCTAACAGTTTCCCCCTGCTTCCAGTCTTTGTGCTAAGCTAGGCTACTACCGTCCTGGACCCATTTCTGTACTTGACACACTACTAACTCTAGAGAACAAGATGATTTCACCAAATGTTGGACTATTCTGTAGATATTACTTCTTGGTTTGGTTGTTTATTAGCTAGCATGCTAACACCTCAGCTACATAATGTTAGCTCAATAGCAACCAGAGGCTGTTTTGGGGTTTTGGGAAAATAACTTGAAACAGTCGGAAAACAATCAGTACATAATGCTAGTGCTCTAAAAGTAATGGTAGCCTGCTAGCTAATGTTAGCATCACTTGTTGATAATCGAATAGCTCGTTTCCTGTGATTATTGCGGCTGAAAATGACCAAATCTGCAGTCGATTTCAGTTCTTCCCCTTTTGAATTTTGTATTTTTGATGAAGCTAGACTAGCAGTTGCTCCTTGCTTCCAGTCTTTGTGCTAAGCTAGTGTGGTGAGTGAAGCATTGTGGGAAATGTAGTGATGTGTGTATTTCTAGCCCGGTCATGCAGCCAGCTATGTGATTTGTTGCCGATGCGGAGCGAGCGGACACCCGTACGCCTTCTACTGTTCAGCCTGCGGTGTCTTTCTGGAAGCTCCAGCCCCGCCCACATCCTGCAGTGACATCACACGACCTGTTGGAAGTGCCGCCACCAACCAGGTACGCTGCACCGATGGCATCACGTCACTCACACAATTTATAATCCAGCATATCCGACATTAAACACGCTGTTCTCTACCTGTGTGTAAGCTGGCTTCAGCCCCAACTTCCCATGATGCCACCTGGCAGGCCACGCCCTCCTCTGACCCCGGACACAGCAAGAAGTTAGCCACGCCCACTGTAGAGCGGTGCACGCAGACTGTTGGACTCTACTACCCATCAGCCACTGAGCTGCAGAGGAAGGAGGAACAGAGGGCGCTACAACTCAGCAAGCAGCAGACGACCAGAGACCGCCAACCGCTACTGACCGCCATCAGCCCGGGCAGAGGTGAAATACTACGATACTGTAAACCACTGCTAAAACCAGGGGGCCCCGCTCCTGTATATTAGGGGACGGGGGCCCGTTGTCTCATAATCCGCCCGTGTCCTCAGGTTACTGGAGGAAGCAGTTGGATCATGTGTGTGCCCACCTGAGAAGTTACGCTCAGAACAACGCCCCCTTCAGGACTCTGCTGGGAGAGCCTCGCCTGGGCCGGGTACGCCACACCTGCACCTGCACCTCACCTGTATAACTGTGACATCACTTGTGGGATAGATTAACTAATTAGATTTATAAATGAAATCACTCGCTGTACAACGGGATCCGTTTCAGACACGTGTCTGTGAGGGGTCGTTTAGGTTGTCAGGCATCAAGATCACCTGACCAGGTGCAGGAGGGCTGTGGTTTACTTCCTGGTCCTTCTCTCCTTCAGATGGTCTCTGCTGTGATTCAGGAAGATTCCTACGAAGTCTGTCTGACCGTCAGCTTTGTGTCGGCCGGACGCGAAGAGAAACAGGTAACAAGTAACCTGAACTCGCAGAAAGGCTTTGTTTACAAAGTGACCTGGTCGTCATGGTGTGTGTTTGGTTACAGGTGGGTCCAGCAGGTGACAGTGCTGGACGGACTGCAGGCCGGACCGAGACTCTGAGCAGCGTCACAGAGCGATCTGCCGACAGCAGCAGTAAGACACTCACTTTGTAAATGAACGTTCATTAAAACGTCTGAGCGAGTAGAAAACGGTAAATGGAGCAGGAATCAATCTGCGAGTCAGCGTACGGTGGCCTGGATGTGACACGCGGCTCAAAAACAGGACGTGCATCAACCTGCAATGATGCATCTAGACGCCGCTGGCGTGTGGGCCAACATAGAAAATGGAGGCTGGTCTTGTGTTATATTTCCAAGCTGCACAGACACGTCTTTGCGTTGACTTCCTGTCCAATCACACCGCCACTAAAATCTGCTTCACGTTTAGACAAAATACAGCGCGTCAAACAGGAAGTGAAACAGTGAAACAGGTGCTGCCGGAAGCTTGGTGACGTACTAATGTGTCTGGTGAGCTAACTGATATCATGCTAGCAGCCAAAATAGCTAACCCAGCAAGCTACCAGCCTGGAGTTCTGCTCCCTGATCCACGCGTGTCATGTGTTGCGAGTAGATACTCAAAGCCACACCAGGAAGTGTGACAACGACGTTCATCTGAAGGTCGTTGCAGAATACTTGGCGCTAGACGTTTGGTGAAGAAGCGACAACTCACAGGGCTAGTAGGTGTAGCTGGCGAGCTAACTGCTAACTGGACATTTGTGTGTCTGACAGGAAGCGATCGGTCCACAGGTGTGATGAAACCTCCGAAACCAAACCTGACACCCAAACCTCCGGTAAGAAAGCTACCTGGAACTCTCAAGAATGGAAACTCTGATTATAAAACCTCTCTGATTGGTTCTCCTGGTTCCAGGTGAAGGACGTGCAGCTGCTGAAGGAGCTGGGTCCAGGTGGAGGTCAGATCAGCGTCATCCAGCAGCTCCTGGATCAGGGGGCGGACCCCTCCTGCTGCGGCAGCGACGGCAGACACGCTCTGGCGGTTGCCGTCCTTAACGGTCACCATGATGTACTTCCTGTTTTAGTGCAGCGAGGAGCAGACGTCGACCAGCAGTCCGGACCGTAAGCAGACACAACTTCCTGTAATCTGTTACATAATATAACCTAATATATCTCTGTGCTGACGATGTGACGTGATGAAGGTGAACTCCTCCTCCTCAGGATGAAGAACTCAGCTCTGCATGAAGCTGCAGCTCTGGGCTCTGAAGGTCTGCAGAGCGCTCAAGTCCTGCTCAGGTAAGACACACCTGTATGAACAGGTGATAACACACACCTGTAATTCATAGCTGTATGTCCATCAGAGCTCAGAATAACGCAGCTGTTGTTGTTGCTCCTCCCACCTCCTGATGTCACCACGACATCACCACCATCTCTCCCGCTGGTTGCAGCTGTAAGGCCGGCGTGGGGCGGAGGAACGCCGGCGGTCAGACGGCGTACGACTTGGCGGTGAAGTCGGGCTGCAACAACATGGCGTCTCTGCTGGCTGCCCAGACCGGACTGGACTTACTGGGCAAACTGGGAAAACCCAAACTGAACGAAACGCTCGGCTTCAGATGAGACCAGCGGCGGCAGATTCAGACCGCAGAAAGTCCCCTCGCACCGCTTCGCCATCTAAACGTTTCCTTCTCTGGATACTGAAAGCAGCCGATGGGTTGTTTGATTTGAGTATTTTTAACTTTGTTACTAAATAAAAAGTTGTTAAAAGCAGCATCTGTTGACTGAAGTCTGTGTGGTGAATACTTTAATTAAAATGATAGATTTTCGGTGGGAGTTCATTATTATTATTATTATTATTATTATTATTATCATCTCATGGTCCTCAGCAGCCAATGAAACGCACTCCTGGCCTGTTTGAGTTGAGATGATTTTAAGCAAATATTTGTACTTTTTACATAAAACTGGACAGTTTCCACTCAACAACTTGAGTGGAAACATGAAACATGAGAGAACAGGTGAGGTGTAAAAGTTGTTTGTTAGTTTATAGTGTCTTTATGTCTTTATGTCTTACAGCCTCCAGCTGAGTTTCAGTATTTCTGTTAGTTCTCATTCCACCGGTTTAATTCTACTTAACTTTACACCTTATTTTAGTGTTTCCTCACAAACTACTTTAATCTGCTCACCTGGCGTTCACCTTCAGTTCCCTCACACACACACACAGACAGTAACACACACACACACACAGACAGTAACACACACACACACACAGACAGTAACACACACACACACACAGACAGTAACACACACACACACACACACACACAGACAGTAACACACACACACACACACACACACACACACACAATAACACACACACACACAGTAACACACACACACACAATAACACACACACACACAATAACACACACACACACAATAACACACACACACACACACCTGCGAGTCTGTTTCCACGGCAGCAGCTGAGCAGGAGGCTTGTTGTTGATGACGTCGCCTACAGAAACGATAGAAACGCTGCACTGAATGACATCACCACCGACAGGTGCGTTCACTGTAGCGTTACCTGGTCCGAGCGTGGGAAATATCCAGTCCGCGTGTTTTAACGTCTCTCTCCGTGTTTCTCTGCTAAAATGGGTCGCTTTGCGTCAGCCGATCAAACCGTTCAGAAGGAATATCAGCCGGTGGGTGGCGGATCAATGGGAGCCTGCAGCTGTCAGTTATAGCTCCCCCTGCTGGACAGACTGCAGTCTGCTGAATGTGGGAGGAGCAGGAGTCTTTAAAAACCGACGTTACTAAACTTTCAGTATTAAACTCGTTTGGTTTTAATGGCTCAAACGTTCAGACGACAGTCGAGGAAAACAGATTTACTGGAAAACATTTACAGACAGCCGACACATGAAACCAGACGTCGCTCGGACTTTATTCTAAAGTTTTATACAAGTTCTTTGATGTGTGAAGAACTTCATCAGTTTCATTTATCAGAGCAACAGTTTTACAATATTGTTTGTCAGTTCTGGTTGTAACTTTCTTCTGAAAGCACCGACAGTCACAAAACACGTTTCCACGGTGCCAAAAACTCCGTTAAACTTGATTTTGTCAGTACTGTTCGGCTCTCGCGGACGCTGGCCTGTGACCGGCTGGTTAAGAACGTGCCGCCCAGCTACTGTCCAGGCGCCGTTGAGCCAGGCATCGTGCTGCAGACGGGTCGGAGCTCAGCCGTGTCCTCAGTACTGACGGGACCGCAGCAGGTGGACTCAGGTGCCGACAGCGTCGTCGTCTCAGCGTCTCAGCCGGAGGAAGAAGGCGTGGCGGCACTCGCTGCTGTCCACGGGATAATACTTATCGTAGAAGTCCAGGATGTACTCCTCGGCTTTGAAGCCGAACTTCTGATAGAGCAGCATGGCGGGATTACTGGCCGACACGTGCAGCGTCACGTCTTTCCCCATACACGTCTGAAAAACACCAACAACACACCGGCGTGGCGCCGAGTTCAGACCCACTCTGTAACATGAACGCCGCGTTCACGCCGTTTACCTGCCGATCGTCACAATAAAAGATACAATAACCGTCAGAAAATCCTGTTGGAGCATTTTAAACCTGTGCAGGGCTGATCTGTCTCTGCAGCTGGACCTTAAACAACATGGCGGCTCAACGCGGCGGCGGCGTGCTGCTGTAACGCAGGACTGATGACTGGAAACACATCAGGCTCAGTGTATCATCATATGAGAACTGGGATTAGAAATATTTTTAATACTTTGTTTCATTTGATAACTTAAAAAAAAAAAAAAGGATTTCTAAGAAATAATAAATCAAAAGAGTATTTTACTGATAATTCGTCTGAATCTAGAAAACCAGTTTACCGTAACTCACATTTAGTGATAATAACATTACTGCGACACATTGTCATTATTCTAATAATATAAAAGTGGAATTATATTTAGTGGTGAAAGCTGTCGTTGCTTATTGATGGTAAAAGTGACAAACTGCTGCTGAGTCACGTCTTTCAAATAAAGCTGAAGAGATCAGAGATCATCTGAACTGATCCTGCCGAAGCTCTCAGTCTGATCTTTAGCTGCTGAGCTAACATGAGCTAACATTAGCTAACATGAGCTAACATTAGCTAACATTAGCTAACATGAGCTAACATTAGCTAACGTTAGCTAACCTTCCTCACAGCAGCAACACGTGGATGCACACGATGCCGGTTCTCTAGTTACTACGCAACACTCGGCTCTGAACATTCACACATCTGATTAAACTGATTCAAATAATGTGATTTTAACAGAGATTCGGACTTTAATATCCGTTAGCCGCCGGTCAGTACTCGACTGCTACGCAGCTGCATTATGACGTGCTCGCCTACTGACAAACCATCTCTGTCCGAGTGTCCAGTCACCGGTTTACAATGAACGTTTACTAGCTAACATTTTGTAGCTTAACAAACTCACTAACAGTTAACAGCTGCTGTAGCTGATGTACAGTGAGTATATGATGTTTTAACAGGGTCACTGTCGCGGTGCGCTCTGGCTAAAGCCCTGCAGTCTGAATCCTGAAACCGGTTGGCTCAGTCTGCACCGGGAGAGTTTATTACAGCATCAGAAAGATGCTTCGCAATTTCATTTTAATACTTTTAGCGTCGTTAGGGTTACAGGAAATGTTCCAGAGGCCCTTCATCACGAAACACTCAGGTTTTAAAAAAGCAGTGTCACATGTTGAAACAGTACTGACGTAGCTTCCAAACTGGCGTTTGCCATGAAATTGTGTTTGAACTCCGCAGACGGACTGACCGACCTCTGGAGACTCACCTGGATGAGATGGTAGATCATGAAGGTGCCGATGCCAGCTCTCCTCCACTCGGGATGGACCAGCAGGAAGGAGATGTAGGCCTCGTTGTACTTCACGTCTGGCACCATGAAACCAAAGCCGACCACGACTTTCTTATAGAGGACGACCACGCTGAAGTCAGGGTACTGCAGGCACTCCGACAGGTCCACGCCTGGAAGACGAGAAGACCGGACAAACGGCGTGTTTGGAGAGATTCAGGCAGGGTGGCTCTATGCAAGTAAAAGGATGTGCGTTTGTGCTACCTGGCCAGAAGCTGTCGTGACACATGGCGTTGACAGAGCGGATGTGGTTTGGGCGGACGTAGCAGTAGTCGATGGGGGCGTTGGGTTCAGGGACCCAGTCAGGCTCCTTTCTGTGAGGGTAAGCTCTGATCTCTGCCAACAACCTCAGCTTCACCGGACGACTCTCATAATCCCTCCTGAAGAACACACAGAGAAGTTCAACTACTGACTCGCTACCTGACGGAGGGTTTCGGGACTCTCGCTACCGGACGGAGGGTTTCGGGACTCTCTCTACCGGACGGAGGGTTTCGGGACTCTCGCTACCGGACGGAGGGTTTCGGGACTCTCGCTACCGGACGGAGGGTTTCGGGACTCTCTACGGACGGAGGGTTTCGGGACTCGCTACCGGACGGAGGGTTTGGACTCTCGCTACCTGACGGAGGGTTTCGGGACTCTCTCTACCGGACGGAGGGTTTCGGGACTCTCTCTACCTGACGGAGGGTTTCGGGACTCTCTCTACCTGACGGAGGGTTTCGGGACTCTCTCTACCTGACGGAGGGTTTCGGGACTCGCTACCGGACGGAGGGTTTCGGGACTCGCTACCGGACGGAGGGTTTCGACTCTCGCTACCGGACGGAGGGTTTCGGGACTCTCTCTACCGGACGGAGGGTTTCGGGACTCTCTCTACCGGACGGAGGGTTTCGGGACTCTCGCTACCGGACGGAGGGTTTCGGGACTCTCGCTACCGGACGGAGGGTTTCGGGACTCTCGCTACCGGACGGAGGGTTTCGGGACTCTCTCTACCGGACGGAGGGTTTCGGGACTCTCCGTACCGGACGGAAGGTTTCGGGACTCTCCGTACCTGACGGAGGGTTTCGGGACTCTCCGTACCTGACGGAGGGTTTCGGGACTCTCGCTACCTGACGGAGGGTTTCGGGACTCTCTCTACCTGACGGAGGGTTTCGGGACTCTCGCTACCTGACGGAGGGTTTCGGGACTCTCGCTACCTGACGGTTGATTTCGGGACTCTCCCTACCTGACGGAGGGTTTCGGGACTCTCTCTCCGTGCCGGACGGAGGGTTTCGGGACTCTCCGTACCTGACGACGAGGGTTTCGGGACTCTCCGTACCGGATGGAGGGTTTCGGGACTCTCTACCGGACGGAGGGTTTCGGGACTCTCGCTACCTGACGGAGGGTTTCGGGACTCTCCGTACCGGACGGAGGGTTTCGGGACTCTCCGTACCTGACGGAGGGTTTCGGGACTCTCTCTACCTGACGGAGGGTTTCGGGACTCTCGCTACCTGACGGAGGGTTTCGGGACTCTCTCTACCTGACGGAGGGTTTCGGGACTCTCTCTACCTGACGGAGGATTTCGGGACTCTCTCTACCTGACGGAGGATTTTGGGACTCTCTCTACCGGACGGAGGGTTTCGTGACTCTCCGTACCTGACGGAGGGTTTTAGGAAACTCTTTACCTGATGTACGGTTTCAGGATGCGGGAGGTATACGGACTCTTGATGCTCTGGTCTAAACTGCCCTCTGCTCCCATCAGACGATGCCAGAAGGACACTGAGTGCTGCTGGATGCCCCTTCTGCTAGAAAGGTTGGTCTGCACACAAACACATTTAAGTACAGTCTACGTTAGTGGTTCACTCAGTGTTCTTAAGGGGTTTCAACATCCCCAACAAAACCAGAAGAAGTTTACAATCTTGAGGCTAAAACCACGATTGTCACACATTTACCGAAGAAGTTGAACATTTTATTGTTGCTCTTTCAGTATCCCACATTATTGAAGGGTAGCTGCTCGGCTATAAGAGCAGTTTCTCTTATACTTTGGTGTTAACAGCTGACCGTTAGTGGACTGGTAAGAACAGAGAGTTCAGAGCAATGTTCAGACCAACTGAGCGTGACAGAATCAAATCGTCTAAATAACTATTTAACATGTCTTCTACTGTATTAGGTAGTGTTTGATTCTGTAGTAGGAAATATAGTGGACTCTATACAGGGTAGATTATCCCACAGCACAACATTAAGGGACAAGGTGTCGGTCAGCAGCCGTGCACCAACGACCATCTTGCAACATGAGCGATTCCAGGAGAAGCGTTAATGAAAAGACGTCCTGAGGTCACGCTGCTTCCTTAACATTAACAGCTGAAAGCAGGTGCTAGGACACGACATAACGTAGGGCGATTAAGTGTTAACGAAATACAAACTAACGTATCAGATGGACAATGTAAGGGAGTTTGACCAAAAATAGGACCAGGACGAATGAAGGTACCTGGAAGCGATCGAGAATACGCAGCTCCTGGCTGTTGGTGCAGTATTTCCCCGTGATTCCACCTCGCATCAGCGTCCCCACCTCCTGGGCACCGTAGATCCCTCCCACCAGGCTGAGGGTAGCGCTGACGGCCCGGTCAATGTCCAGCAGGGGGAGCCCTCTCTGCCTCTTGGCCTGGCGGACCAGAAGCTTCCTGTGGAGGCGTTTGGCCTGCGGGGTGACGGCCAAGGCCAGCGGGCAGGCGTCCAGCCGTCGCAGCAACATCCTCTCCTCGTAAAGACTGAGCAGGGCGTAACGAGGAGTCTGGGAGACGCGGCCAGTTCCATCGGCTTTCTCAGAATGAGGTATCCTCCTCCGCTCGGGCCCTCCGGCGCCAACGCACCCGCCAGCAGAGAGAGACGGACCTTCACGTCCCACTGGCTCTTCAAAGTCATCCTCCCGCTCACGGCCTTCCTCGTCCTCGCTCTCAGCTTCACATTTGATGTGCGGTGGCGCTGGGCGGAGTTTCTTGCGGGCAACAAGGTTGGAGCTGGGAGGAGGGATGTACTCCATCCCTGGGTCGATCATTCCCTCCATCTCCTCATCGTCTGGAGGTCCAAGCAGCAGAGAGGACGTGCCGTCAGTGTTTACATCATGTTGAAACAACACAACTACTCACAACGGACGGTTAATTTAGCAAATGTTTATTAATATTTATGAGAAAACACCTGCATAACGTTAACTCACCGTGGAAAAGAGCCTGCGGAGGCATGGGGTCGGGGATGAGGTCCGCCTCCGACAGCAGGCTGGGTGTTGCTGAATGAGATGCCGGCGTCCCCGGGGCAGAGAAGTCAGGTGAAGGTGATGGTGATGGGCTGGTGAGCGGCGTTCGGTCTGAAGAGCTGAGGGAGGAGAAATCAATGACCTCACCTTTCTCCAGGACGAGGTCAGGCCGGCGTCCGGCACTCCCCCCGCGGCATCCCCCCAGTTTGACAGGCGTGGAGGAGGCGCTGCGGTCGGTGTAGCCTCCCACCGCCTCCTTCTGCGCCCGCCGGATGTCTTTGGCCTCCTGTGTTCGAGACCGTTTTTCCTTCAGCTGCATGGCATTCTCCACAGGGTTTCTGGTGCCGCGCTTCCTCAGACCCTCCACGGTGATGATTGGGTCCACCGCAGGTTTAGAGGCTGCAGGTGAACAACGAAATATCAGCTCAGTGTCATTTACCTGCAGGGGGTTAACTGAAGCCTTTGACCAGAGCACTCCTGGATGAATGTAGCTGGAGGTCACCTTTGGTCTTGGTGATGGATTTGTCCACCTCAGGTCTCAGAGTTGGGGGTCTGTTCTGGACCAGCTTCCACCAGCCGGGCTCACCGAACTCCTGCGCCCCTGAGCGGAAGAAGGTGGGACTGCCGACCGACAGACAGCCGGCCACCGTGCTCCACCACGTCGATGTCTTCTTCCTGCACGGAGACAGTCACCAGGTCAAACACGGCAACAGGAAACTCGTCGTTTTCTGGACCAATCAAGAACAAGGTACATCCGGACAGGACGGCGTGCTGAACCACAGGACGAGGTTATTATTACTGATGGAAGTAACGGACGACACTACCAAAATAAGAACCAAAAACATTGTAATAAACCAGAATTATCTTTTTCCTAAATATGCTTTCACACCTTTACAAAAAGACTCACAACAAAGGCTGACACGCTGGCTCCTGATTGGTCAATACAGAGCGACGACTTAAACAGAGACACGTGGTTCCATCACAAAACCAACCAACCAGTTTTTAAACACATCACACGACCAATAGTGTGACTATAGTAGTAACTATTCAAGATAAAGACTTTTACAAACAGATACGTTAGTGAATACAGGATCAATAAAAGTTACAGTGACCTTGTTCCCAGCAGGAAGTTCCAGTGTCGGCCAATAAAAGCACAGATATCTTCTTTCCACCTGAAGTAACCCTGACGACCCGTCCCCTCCAGAGAAAGGTTGTACATGGCCAACATCACCACCTGGCACACAGGGTATATAATAAAAAAGGTGTGTCCTTCGCTGTCCTGTGTTTAAAGTCTGCAGAGCTCTGCTGTCTGAGAGAGAAATGTAATGAATGCGTGAGCAGCAGAGTTCGTACCTGCTGCCAGGTGAGTCGCATCCTCTCAAAGCTCTCCTTGCCGTCCTCAGAGCAGTCGGAGCAGATGAATTTGAAGAAGTTGTCCCCTTTCAGGTAGCTGGGCTGCTCACCGCGGAGCTGAGCTGATAAACGAACGCCGAGAGTTAGAGAGTCAAACTTCTGAAACTATCCTGGACACCAGAACTGTGTTTCACACATTCAGGCTGTTTCTGGACATCCACTGTTTCATTACCAAATTATTATTAATATGTTAGTTCAATTCACCTTCAGTCACGTCATCGACGACACTTGGTCTCTCACGTACCTTTACATTAACACTAGCGTCCCTAGTAAACTGACTCTGATTCAAATGTTGCTAAATCCTGATTGGAAGAACGTGACATCCCCCTTTTCCAACTGAGCCCCAGAGAGAAGAAACAGAGAAAACCCAGAAATCTCATGTGAAATAACCAAAACTGTTCTAACTTCAGCAGAAAGTAGTTTGTTCATGTGGGACTCCGTCACTCACAGCGAGAGCTGGTGGAGTTTTACGGTCTTTAAGAAATCTTGTTCTTAATATCTCTGTTTGATTCTAACGTGATCAGATTTCTGAAGTCTTTGAGCCACATGTATTCTCACTATCAGACGTTTTATAATCTAACGTTCATCTCAGTTCTGTTTTTGATTAGTTCTTCCTACATTTTACAGCTTACAGTGCACACAACAGCACTGAATTAGAGTCACTTCATGCGTCTTTGGCAGATCAGATTTCTGAATAAAAATAAAAAGTGTAAATGCGTCCAAGGAGCAAGACGAACTGAAATGTGTTCAAATCGCCTCTGGAGGAGGTTTGAGACTCATGCATCCGTCTCTCCGGGACGAAATCTTTCCTCCTGCCAGCGTAACTGTGTCAGTCTGCGGAAACATCCTCTCGCCGTCTGATGACGTTAATGCCTCCGCTGTCCGCGTGATAACAGCAGCTGACGTTTCACCGAAATGAGCCGTTTGTTCTCATTAAAGCAACAAGGACGAAGCCATTTCTACACATCCGATCGAATACAATCTGATCCCTGATCTGTGAGTGAGAGAGCGCGTAGTAAATAAATCTGATTCCTTCGTTTGTGGTAGCTTATGGATGGCGGTTAGCTAAAGCTAGCTAAACTGTTATTGTTATAACGAAACTGCTAAAAGGTGAGAAGTTCTTCTTCTTCTTCTGGTGTTTTTGTCAGTTACGAAACAGCTTCAGGTGCATCAGCACCTCCTTCTGGAGGAGGGCCGACCCGGATTTACACGCAGCCCAGAAAACAAAGACTTAGAATTAGATTTGTGAGTCTTAAATCTCATCTGACGCGAGACTCTTTAGATTAAAAGTGGAAATGGGGCCTTAGATATGTCAACCCGCCTCACGCTTTCCAAACAGACTCCTGTAATATTTAGCGGGATGTCAGCGTGGACCCGTTGTGGCAGGAGGGTCCGGACGGGATTTAAGGCACCAGTATTGTAGAAGCCCCCACCCCCCCTCACCTTTCCGACAGTATCTGACCATTTCTGCTTTGACAGAGACAGTAGAGAGAGAGACAGCAAACCATGACACCTGCTCTACCAGGTGGGAAAGTAGGCGGGGTTTCCCTTTTCACCTGAACAGCCGAGGACTGAAAGTCTTCAGGAGACGCTGAACCTGTGCTCTGCTGTCTCCACCTGTCTCCACCCGTCTCTGACAGGATAATGCGGACTTGACTCTGAACCTCACCTGCAGGGACCCACTTGTGGCAGCGGTCGCAGTAGAAGGCCAGGTCCTCACAGGCCCAGCCTCCGTCGGTCTCCTCGCCCACGTCGCTGGTCAGAGAGTCTCCGCTCTGGTCATGTGACAGATCCACCGACCCCTGATCCTCCGACTCAACGATCAGCAGAGTCTCCCCCTCCACCTCCCCCTCCTCCAGACCCTCGGAGGCCGACGTACAGGCCGCCTCGTCCTCGCCTCCGCCCAGCTGCTCACTGCTGCTGTCCATCACTGACCCTCGGTCACAGTAACACACCTGTGCAGGTAAACATGGGGAGATGATGTCAGGATAACAATTCATCTTTTTTCAGAACAGAGCCAACGGAGCTTCTCTGAAAATACAGAGAAATGCAGCTTCATCTTCAGAAGGTTTAACAAAGTGAGTCCTTTAATCAGAATCAGAAATCCTTTATTGATCCCTGAAGGGAAACTCTTTGTTACAGCTGCTCGTCTTTACGTCAGCACACACAGGAGAAAGTACTAGCAAACAATATAAAACACTATAAAACAGGTCAGAAAATAAATTAAGTACCAGGTGGGTATAAGTATAAGATAAACTAAATGTGAAGTACCAAGTGGGTTTACCGGTTGATGATGAAAGTACAGTATAATAATACAATGTAGTAATATAAGTAATAAGTAATAAGCAGAGGTGCATGTACTGTCGAGAGTTCAGGTGACCTGAGCTGCAGACGAATCTGACCGAGCTGTAGGAGATGAAGCGTCCTGACAGGCACTTCTCATCTTTTATTTCTTCAGTCTGAGACTCTGGGAGGCGCTACAGGCCTCTTTTTCCACTCTGGAGGACAATAAAGTTATTCTATAATGCACCTGGATGGTGTCCCTGCCAGGTAAACAGCCACATCTTTCACCAGGTGCATCAGAGTGTTTACCTGTCTCAGTGGTCCTGCGGGCGGAGCTCTGTCTCTCTGCGTTGTCTCTCCTCCTCCAGCTGTCTGGTCAGAGCCTTCTGCTCCTCCAGCAGCCTCAGATTCTCCTTCTTCCTCTCCAACCGCTCCAGATCTCTGACTACGCCCTCGTGGAGACGCTGGAGGACAAAACACACAAACACACATTAACAACCAGACCGAGCCTGCAGCCGTGCTTTGAGCTAAATGCTAACAGCAGCGTGCTAACGTGCAGGTGTTCGGTCAGAAACCAAAGTGTCGGACGCGTTAACATGTCGACCTGATGGTGGCGCTAGATGGAAAGTCAGAGGATCGGCAAAGCAAAGACGCTCTTTAACAACGGTATGAAACGGAACACACTTCCTGTCTCCTACGTGGGCGTGGTCGCCTCGCCGTAGTTAAATAATAATAATAACGATAACAAATAATAATCAACGTTCATTTTCTCCTGATTTGTCTGAAAAACGCCATTTTAGTGTCAGAACATTAGAAGATACGCGTCTCCGAGAGTTACTTTGGTGACTTTGAGGCGAAAGAGTCGCTCGTAAGCTGCGCTTCACTTCTCCCATCGGACTGAACAGACTCAGGACCTGCGCTGGTGTCCTGGAGGGGCGGGGCCGGGACGAAACCCACCTGACACAGATACAGGAAATGACTCTAAGGGCGCCGTCTCCTTTCTGAACCGTCTCTGACCAAAGTTATCACAGTTCATCCCGAGGGGAGCGTGAATGTCTGACACGTCGCTGGACGGACGGACTTGTAAATTCTTGGTCTAAATGTTTTTAATAATTTAAGGTCCTACTCTTCATCATCTGTAAAGGGCGCTCCGATCGATCGGCCACCGATCTCTATAATGGCCGCCCAGGTATATTTTAGCGAGACATTAACTGGTTTTATGTTAGAAGACGCAGACACACGGACATTTTCCAAGCACGGACCAGGTAAAGCAACAGTGAACACACCTGTCGGTGCCACGTTGGCTTTGATCGTTTCGGCAGGCGGCGTCAGTAACAACGAGCCTCAACAACGGACGCACAGGTGAAGAAATCCAAACGGAGTTGTGTTTTTTGGGTGACTTTAAAAAAATTAACAAAAACCATAGTGCTGACGAAGAAAGTGAACAGAGCCGACAGGTACAGCTGGAAGAGGCGGGGCGAGCAGGTGTGTGTGTCATACTTAGTATACAGTGTTGTTAAGAATAGTTAAATAAATAAAGCTACACAATAAATACAAGGTTTCAAATAGTTAATCCTCAGTCTGTAAACTACTTTAACATCTTTTTTCCCCTAATTTTATATTTTTCAGTTTTTATAAACCACATTAACAACCCAACACACCAAACTCCATTAAAGAAACAGTGAAATTATTTCAGTCACGTTTAATTAACATAATAATTTGTGTTGAGGCCATTCAGGCTGCAAACTGCAGTTCCACCACTAGATGCCACTAAATCCTCCACACTGGACCTTTAAGTGTACTCCTACTCCACTGCATTTATTTGATAACTTTAGTTACTTTGCCAAAATATAATCAATAAATAAATGATGACGTATCATTGTATTGATTAAGATTTATTGATGGGGGGTCCACAAGCTACCCAGCAGATAAAGTGATTAAAATAAACTCCACCTTCAGCAGCTGCAACATTAAAGTGATGAACACTTTAATGCATCAATAATTATGATCCAGTAATATGATATATATTATTCTGCATGGTGAGTACTTTTGTTTTGGATACTTTAAGTGTATTGTGAAGCTGATACTTCTGCTTGTCCTTCAGTGAGATTTTGAACGCAGGACTTGCAGCAGAGTGTTTCTGCACCGTGCAGACAGCAGCTAGCTGCTTCGCTAACACGTTTGTCTGCTGTTAGCTTGACCCGGACTGAGCAGCTGTGTTTATATTTAGCGGTTTTATTTCAGTGGATGTTAAAATGCAGTTTGTCCGTTAAACACACCGCCAGGTTTGAACTTTAAATGGTACAACAGCCCGTTAACTTCCTGTGACCTCACCGCTCCGTTAACCTGACTGACTCCCGGCACAGCTAACAGTTAGCTAACTGTTGGCTAACTGTTAGCCCTGCTGTTGGCTGTTACCGTTAGACCGGCTCGGCTCGGACCGGTTTACCTGTCTGTCCCAGGTCTGTTTGAGGTGAACAGCAGTCACAGTAGTCAGAGTCAGAACCACAGAAACTCCCAGAACCACTTTAGAGGCTGTAGACATCACGTTAGCATTAGCTTCACGTTAGCCAGCTGCTAACTGGCTCTGCTGTCCACTGCTGTTAGCTCATTCACCCGCTGCTTCTTCTTCGGCTGCTTCTTTTTCGGCTGCTTCTTTTTCGGCTGCTTCTTCTTCTTCTTCGGAGGAGGAGGCTGCTTCTGCTTCTGCTTCTGCTTCTGCTTCTGCTTCTGCTTCTGCTTCTTCTGCTTCTGCTTATTTTTCTTCTTCTTCTTCTTCTTCTTCTTCTTCTTCTTTCTTCTTCTTCTTCTGCTGCTGCTTCTTCTTCTTCTTCTTCTTCTTCTTCTGCTTCTTCTTCTTCTTCGGCTCCCACTTAATTAAATGAATGAGACCAAATACATACAAAAATACGTAGATTGAAACAAACTAATTAAAAAGCCTTGCAGATAATATGACAAAAACATAAAAAGGCAATTCATGTGTTCTCCAATATATTATTATTATTATTATTATTATTATTATTATTATTATTATTGCTGCTGCTGCTTCTCTCCAATATATTTCTACATTGTTTTAAGAACATTTTGCTTTTGTTATTGTTTATAAGAGCAAGAGGATTGAGGAGGAGTACTTTTGGTTTTTAAGTTCAAAACATGACGATTGTGTTTATTTGAAAGTTTCTTATCATAAATAAGTTGATGCCATTCAGACACACACACACACACACACACACATATATATATATATATATATATGTGTGTGTGTGTGTGTGTGTGTGTTATAGCAGAGTGCAGACTGTAATAAACAACTAAAACCAATAACCAAAACAAATGGATTAAATAGATTTTTACAAATAATGCAGATATTTTAAGTTTGAACTGGTTCAGTGAGGAACACTGTGTTATTTTTGTTGTTCAATGAAACTATTTAAACATATAATTTAATTTGATTTAATAAGTGTTTTATTACTTCTGTAATAAAATACAAATTAAGTAGAAATATTTTCTTGATTATTTCTGTTACAGAAATATTCGTCTTTTGTAAATCAAAATAATCAAAATAAAATAATTTTAAAAAATCGAATTAAATATTTGCATTAATTTAGTGACAAAATCTATTATTAGAATAATAAAAATAAAATGAAATCATTTTATTACAGTTTTCTATTATTAAAATAATACAACTAAAATAACTTTTTACTCTTTCTGTTAGAGAAATAATAATATAACATATTCACTCATTTATTGAAAATAAAGTTTCAGTATTCCTCTTCTTAAATAAAATGTGTTGCTCAGCTGTAAACGCTGCGGTTTTAAGAGAACTACATCTCCCATGAGGCCAGTGGGCGAGCTCGCGGTGTCCTCCCGCCTCCGCCAATCCGTTTCAGTTAAACACCTCCGCGTGCCGTCCTCGCTGACCAATAAGGAGCCGCGCTGCCGGCGGGGGGCGGGGCTTCTGCTGCCGTTCAGAGAAAGTGCCACGACTCCGCCGCCGAGGTGTGCGAACTCTTTACCGCTTCTACCGCAGTCCTCAGACCCGACCCGGACCCGACCCGGACCGGACCCGACCCCCGCGGTCTGTGCTGCAGGACGCGTTAAGACCCGGACCCCCGTGTTACTGAGGAGCGCGTGAGAAAACCCTTCAGCCTAAAAGTCAGTGAAACAAACATGTTTTTAATGATGAAGACGCGCGAGCGGACTCCTCTTCCTCGGCGGAGGATCAAACTCAGAGACCAGATGTTCAGGCTGCACGCGCGCCGAGGAAGAGGGTTAAAGTTTCAAGTTAAAGTTTAAAATTAGTTTTAATGGGAAATTCTGCATCTGAGGTGTTACACAACTGCTGTGTGTGTGTGTGTGTGTGTGTGTGTGTGTGTGTGTGTGTGTGTGTGTGTGTGTGTGTGTGTGTGTGTGTGTGTGTGTGTGTGTATATGTGTGTGTGTGTGTATATGTGTGTGTGTGTGTGTCTGTATATGTGTGTGTGTGTGTGTGTGTGTGTGTGTGTGTGTGTGTGTGTGTGTGTGTGTGTGTGTGTGTGTGTGTGTGTGTGTGTGTGTGTGTGTGTGTGTGTGTGTGTGTGTGTGTGTGTGTATATGTGTGTGTGTGTGTGTGTGTGTGTGTGTGTGTGTGTGTGTGTGTGTGTGTGTGTGTGTGTGTGTGTGTGTGTGTGTGTGTGTGTGTGTGTGTGTGTGTGTGTGTGTGTGTGTGTGTGTGTGTGTGTGTGTGTGTGTGTGTGTGTGTGTGTGTGTGTGTGTGTGTGTGTGTGTGTGTGTGTGTGTGTGTGTGTGTGTGTGTGTGTGTGTGTGTGTGTTTGTACAGCTATCTTTGTGAGGACCACCTAGAGTTATTAACCTTTGGAGTGAGGACCATTTTGCAAAGTGAGGACATTTAGGCCGGTCCTCACTTTATTTTCACTGTAATGGCCTCCAGAGGCTGTTTAAGTGTTTCTCTCAAAGTTTCAGAGAGGTCCTCAGAAAAGTGCCAAACTGAGAATAAATGTCTATCTACACGTGTGTGTACATAATCTGAATACACACACTTTTTTTGCTCTCTATCGCCCCTATTGACATTGCTGATTTATTGCACCGGAGCAACTTAAACTACAGAAAGACTAGAAAAAGGCAGTCACAAGGTTTTATTAGTTAAAATGAAATACAGTATATGAAATTTCATTTTGGTTAATTTAATCTACTTTTGTGTTATACTTTTAAGATATTAAAAAAAGTTATAATTTGTTTTAATCACTCATAACATTACATCTAAAGTGGAAAGGGTTCTTAGACCCTACCTGAAAACTAATTTAAATGTAAACTGCTCAAGTTTTTAAATTCCAAATTGACTTTTTCTTCATGTTTAGCTACTTGTGAGTAATTTGTGTTGTGTAATGGCCTGTCAGACCACAGTTTTAACACTCTGCATACAGTATTTGGATGGTTTAAATTCCAATAGCAAGTAACTACTGCTTTTGTCAGATGAAACTGGGTGTTAGTAGATTAGTGTTAGTAAATTTTACAAGCACCAAAGCATGCAAAGCATCTGTCTGCTAAGATAAAGATAACTAAAGCTAAAACACATATTTACTTTTGAGTGTATGTACACATGCATACTCACAGCATAAATGATGCAAACACTGGAAGCAAATTTCCAGAAGAATACCAATTGATGATATATTGAATTATTACAGAGACTTATTTCCAGCTGAATACGTCAACATTTATGTAGGCAAACTACTTATTTCCTGGTGCACAGAAGTTTCATCACTTAATGTGGTGGTGGTTTAGAGATTACAAAGGAAGCTAAGGAAGCTAAGTTAACTTAAGTGCTAGCTGCACACACACAAGCTAAAATGACTTTCTGCCTTTTCCTCCTCAGTTTACGCCTGCTATTGTTAGCTACACTAGCGGCGTAGCTCTAGGGATGGCAGTGTCAGTCAGTGGGTCGACCACTTTGGTCCAGACTGAAATATCTCAACAACTATTGGATGAATTGTGATGAAATGTGGTTCATTTCATGTTTCCCTTGGGATGAATTGTAATTACGTTATGATCCTCTGACTTTTCATCTAGTGCCTAATGCCATAATAATAAATGTCATAACTAAATAAATGACAATAATTTGTGTTTAGGGCTAATTAGCAAATGCTAATGATAAATGTAAATGCTAATTAGCACACTAACATGCAAAACTAAGATGTTGAACATGGTAAACATTACACTTGCTAAACATCAGCAAGTTAGCATTGTCATTACGAACATGATAGCATGCTGATGTTAGCATAGCCTAAGTCCTAATCTTGTTATCTGATACTAAATGTGTTACATAAAAATGGAAGGCCTTACTATATTAACTGCAGTATGACAACTGAAACTACATTGTAAAATTTTGTTCTTATGACATTGTTCTTCAACCTGTGCACAACTTAAGTACATGAAGTTTTACATATGAATGTAAAAGTGACAATCACAAGATGACAATGATACAACCCAGAGCAAAAACTTGCTGCCCACATTTGGCTTTTCTTAATCTTTTGTTACAACGGCAGCCGCACATTTCTCATGTCTGCTTTGTTTTCCCTACCATATAGTGACTCTCCTGTCAGCTTGACCCCTTTTATGTATAAATTTGCTTGTTTTCATCTGCCTGCCTGGTTTTGACTTAGTTTTTGACTAGGGCTGCACAAGTAATCGAAATAATATCGAAATCGCAATATGACCAAGAGCAATATCCAAATCGCAGAAGCTGCAATTTTTTGATAAAGGTAAAATGTGTGACAATACAGCATTATAACGAAGTACTGTAGAGCTAAAGAGATGCCCTGGACTACAAATCTTGTTCTTCAGATGTAAGAAAACATGTTTGTTTGGTACAGACTGCAACAAATGTCACATCATCATGATTTTAATAGTTTTTTCTGTGAAAATTAGAATTTTGATGCAAAAATTATCATTCCCATTAATTGTGAATTATATCGCAATCGCAATATCTGTAAAAAATAATCACAATATGATTTTTTTTATCATTTCATGCAGCCCTATTTTTGACCACAAGTAAATGTTTACTTATCCTCTGTCTCGTGCATCTGGGTTCAAACTTGTTTTTATGCTAAGCCATTACATCTTTTGAGAATTATCTTATTTTGTGGTTACTGAATTCTTATGTTTCATATATATGCCTCTAAAGGAAAGATGAAATTAAGCCAAAATCTATCTAAGACAAGTAAACCCATGGTCAAGAGAAGAAGAGCAGAATCAGATATCTGGAACTGAGAAGAACTGTTTGTAGGTACAAATACACAGAATACTTGTGTTAATTCACCTCAGTTGCCTTCCACTTTGCTAGCCCTGCTCACATTATCTACATGTGGCCTGACAGAACAAAGGGAAGAAAGACTTTTACCTACATAATTACTTACACAGACATGTTTTTTTGAATAGTGCTTTCACAGATATTGTTGCTGTGTTTAAAAATAAATGTTGCTATCTTCTGGTAACCTATTATTAATTAAAACACACATACAATGCATGATGAAAGCACATGCAGCTTTACTTCTCACAGTAGCTACAGTGCAGTGATACAGAACAATGTTTGATGGGTCTGATGTTCAGGAGGCCGCTGGAGTGAGTGGAAACTCAACCTGTAGTTGGACAGTTAACTGTGGCATCACTTTGGACAGCCAGTCACAGACCTTGCCTCCAGGGTGCCTCACTGTCCTGCCTGGTGTTCCTGGCTAGGCTACTGAATGGGGCTAGCTAGCAGGCCTCAGACTCTGACAAACTGTGGCAGCCACTGAGCCCCCTCCACAGCTATATCATGTGGCTGGATAGCTTCGTCACATGAACATGGCAACTTTCTGTCTGCCATATGGATGTTAGACACTTTGAGGAAGAGCCACTCCCTGGTTAAGTGTTAACTGAAGGTAGTTTAGAGGCTCTGGGCCACCTTCTACCTCCTAGTTCCTCAATGGTACCTGAAACTGGTCTTGGGATGCCTACACAGTCACCAAAGTAAAATTAAATTCATATCACTTTGCTATTTAGCTAACTCAGTGAGCTCATGTAATAGGATCCTTACTACTAATTTCTAAACACTTCAAAGCTGCATTAGCAAACAAAGAACACAAGAAAAATGAATATCATGTGTTTTGTGTTATCACTTTATCCTTATTGTCAACAGCAACGTTAAATGAGTAAGTAAACTCAAATCTGTAGAACTGAGGGTCAGCATGTGATTAAAAATACTGTGGAAGATTTAGAAAAAAGGCTAGTGAACAGAGAATCATAACACTTTAATTAAAGGTTGGGATGAAAAATGTGTCAGATATACAAACCATGCTTTGAGTCAAATTAAGTATTCATTCAAATATAAAGCATCAAAGTTAGTCATCCATTTTTACTCACCTTTTATTATTATTATTTCATTTTAACTGTAATTTTTGAAGCTGTCGCAGTGAACTGGACTGCATACACTGAAAGGTGTTAATGTTTGGTCCCTCATGTGTGATATACATCTGTGGGGGCAAATAACTAGGTACATTTAATCAAATACTGTACCTAGGTACAATTTTGAGGTACTTTAATTGAGTATTTCAATTTGTACTTTAATGTACTACATTACATTTCAGAGGGGAATATTGTTTTGCTTTATTTTCAACATTCTAGCCTGTAATACAGGCCTGTGTGTCAGAGCTGAGAAGTGGAGAATATTGTGGTGCACTGGCAGCCTTCAGCTCAGGCTTAATTGATGGCCCATCAAGGGAGGGGCTCCCCCTCACCTGCACTTGCTCTGCTGCCTACAGAGCGTGTTACGTGCCCTTCCCCACCTTTCAATTCAGAGCGACCTGCAGTCGGGAGTTTTGGACAAACACGGCAGGACCCTGGAGAGATTTAGAAGAAGAATTGAGAGACTCAAACTTCACCATAGCAGATGCGAAAGGAGGCTTTTCCAGACAGCTTCAGTGCAGGTAAGATTTTATGATGTCTTGCTCTTGAGTTTTGCTTCCACATGTCAGCTAACTTTACAATATTATTTTGCCAGGATGAAACTTATTACACTACAATAATTGTCAAATAAAGCCAAGTTATAGTATATTTTAGGTAGAAATTGTGTATTTTTGTATATGTGAACTTAATTCTGACCGTAGGAGTTCCTAACAAGCGAATTAACTCGTGCACCACTAATGATAGACGCATTAAGATTCCACTAGCTTCTCTGAAAATATAGCAAGTGGCCAAATGTAAGTTATAACCTTCATTTAAAGATAACCATTTTAAGCATTTTTAAACGTAGACTGTACCATTTTTCTCAGTTTGTGGAAATAACTTTAAATGCCTGTGGTTCATAAGTGTTTTTGTGGTGTTTCATGTTGTATCCTTAAGTATCACATGCTATAATTTTTAATATTGTGTGAAATTTTGGGACATTTCACTGTGTATTGATAACTGTGGAAAAAGAGTTAGAATGCAACGATTGTGGCAGTAAAGTTCAGCTTCAACTGTGAACTAAACACTTGAGTTGAAATGCAGTTTAAAGATGCCATCAACCTGAGAAAAGTCACTGAAATAGATGTAATCTATTACTAAGTAACTAGTAACAGTACTTTTTTAAATTTGATCCCAAAACAGCTCTGCTCTCATGGCTTGCTGCCTGAATAATTCCTAATTTATCAGCTACTGTTAAATAGATTTACCATTCCTATTGTTTCTCTCACTCCCACCTCTGTGACTGTCCACCCAGTTAACACAGTTGACAGGATATTTTAAAGGGAAACTGGCATCCTGGCACAGAGATGACCAACAGTTGCCTTTTTGAACACTTTTTTGGGAACACATAATACAATACAACTGTGCTGCCATAAAGTCGCTTCAGTATAGATATGTTTCTTTTTTAACACTGTCAAAAATGTGTTAACTATATTATATGTTGTAGCACTGAGCATAGTTAGTGATGGTGTTGTACTGGACATGTTTCTGGTTTTTAATATTCTTACCCCCTTTGTAGTAGGGAGGACAAAAATAGAAACACTTCTCAATATAATGCAGTCCAATACAACACCACCTTTAACTATGACTTCAGTGATAAACAAGAATTTAATTGACAGACTATGACAAGAACAACTTAACATGAGCTTTGTAAAGGTAGAGTTTATGGCATGGTTGTGCTAAACTGCATTAGACTGTACAAGTGTAATACAGTGGCTGCTGAGTGTATATATCAGTATCTGGAAACAAAGCACAAATAGCACATTGCCTGGTGGGAGACTTGAGATGTCTGGGAATGCATGTTATTAATACAGACCAAACTCACTAAATGCAAATATACAGACTCCAGTGTGTGGACTGTAACTTCATGTACTTATGACAGGGTGCCCAATTCAGTTTTTAACATTGTCTTTTATACATTAGATATATGAATGCCCTTTTAAATGTACTATATAAGTAATATATGAAATGTCTTCTCACTTGAAAAGATGAAAGCAGCACTAAAGCATCACTGTCCAGCTGTACTTGACTGGAATTTTTTTGTTGAAACTGTTTCAGACAATAACAGGAAATAATCTTCCATCTTCTCTTTCATGTTAGGTCCAGAAGGCGATGGCTGTGATGCCAACACAGGTATGTTACAGAATCTTTCCTCTATCCTGATACAGACTTTTCACTTCCCTGGAATAGTTGTCAGTAGTTGTAATTCAATGTTAAAGGAGGAATTCTAAAATAAAACTATTAACGTAAACTGAGGACATATAATACACACAAGGTTCCACATCTGGAGTCCTTAGAATTTTAGAGATGACAAAAGAATCAATTCTTATCCATCATGATTCTCTTTAGAAATGTGACTCTCTGTAGAAAGTACTTAATCTGATCGTAGAAAGGTTTCAGTCGTAGTCATCTGGACACTGTTTTCAGAATCAAGACGTTTCGCTCCCATCCGGAAGTCATTCTCAATTGTGAAGAAATGGGACGGGAACCAGAAATTAATCTTGATTCTGAAAACAGTGTCCAGATGACTACAACTGAAACCTTTTCTACGATAGAACACTCCTGGATGAATGAGGACTACACCGTCTTACTTAATCTGATTTATGTTGTTCCTGAAGTTCAGGCTGCCAGTTAAATAGATTGATGTCAGGTCAGCTACAGTTATGTAGTCTACAGTGGATGTTGTTGTTATACTGAGCATGAAACCTTTGCATGAGTTTCTTATCAGTGTCTGCTTGTTGTGTACTCACAGATAGTAGCTGATTAAATCGAATTCATATTAAAGTAGAGTCCCGAACAGTATCTGCAACTTTTTGACTGTGCCGAGGCCAAGGTGTCAGCAGGACTGTAGCCAGTCTGTTGCTGGGTCTTGTCTAATTGCATACATGTAGAGATGATGCATTACTTCGTCTCTCAGAGGCATTTAAGGTGTGAAAAATAAGTGGATTCTGTTCAAAGATGTCAGCTGCACCGATTTATTAGTCAAGAGGGTGCAAATTTACCTTTTTTTGTCCACTGGCCAAATGGCTAAGGAATGTTCAAATTTTGCCAGTCACTCAATAGATTACCATTGTTTTTGGCTGGTAAGGGAGCAAATCTACCAGCCATTTGCATGTTTTATCAGCATTTGGCTGGTGCTAATTTTGTGCCCTGTTAAGTCAAGATTCAATTAAACTCTTTACCAGGATAATCCACTCTGCATCAGTACTGTATATATTATAAACAAACATATTATCAGAACAAAAGACTAATTTGTCTTATTGAATTTTAGAAGTAAACATGCCATGCTTTGTCAGTGTCAGTTTGTGTATTTCGGTGTATTAAGTCAAATGGAAATTATGAATGTAGTCTTACATAAAGTAAAAGTATGGAAATCAAAAAAGTATCACACTGTTTTATTATAATACACTTTTACAATAGTGTAGTCCATCTATAAGATAATGATGGTAAAGTGACTCTTTAATTTGTATGTGATTGTTGATGTGATGACTGGAAATTGTCTGAAAGCGCTCATGCTATTTTACTTTCACACTATTTTTTCTGATGATGATTATGCTTTTTGCTTACAGTTGGACTATATCCATGAGGAGCCAGAGTGGGATTCCTTTGGATCCGAATTATGCAGCCATACAGGATCGGACCCAGAGTACAAGCCAACTCACACTGCATCATCATCCAGTGATGAGGAAGATTTGAAAAGCCGAGACAAACACAAGAACCTCAGAACTTATGTGAAAAGACAAAAAAAACAAAAGACGAACAAAACAAAATCAACTGTGACCATAAAAACTTGTACAAAAAGGGAAGATGGCAAACGAGCACGCGACAAAAGACATTATTGTCTCTACTGTGGCCAGTCAGACTTAAGGATTGCGAGACATTTGCAGAGAAATCATATGGAGATCCAGGATGTAGCATATGTCTTCAGCTTTCCATCAGGATCAAAAGACAGAAGGGTTCTTTTGGAACAACTGAGAAATAAAGGAGATTTCAAGCACAATACCAAAGTCCTGGAAAAAGGCAGAGGACAAATAGTGACATGGAGGCAGCCCTCTGATGAAGCTTCTGTTAAGGATTATTTGGCTTGCCAATATTGCTATGGACTGTTTGCTAAAAAGGTTTTGAAAAGACATCATTCCACATGCAGAAGTAAAACATCATGTGTAACAGAAGACAAAAAGACAAGAAAAAGAGTACAAAGTCTTGCTGCACGCGTGCTTCCAATAGCATCTAACGCCGGTGGATGTCAGGATGTCATTACCAAAAATGTGATGGCTCTGTGGAACCATCTCAGGATGGTGGAAGATAAAGCAAAGGGGGAACTGACACAACAGATTTTAACAGCATACAGGGAGTTAAACGAGACAGTTCTGGTGCAGGTCATTGTCTTTAACAAGCGGCGTGAAAGGCAAGCATCACGCTTGACTCTTGAGACGTACGAGAAAGCAAGCACAAATCGTGTAAATGAGGACATTTATGAAACCCTGTCACCATTAGAGAGAGAGCTGAGCAAGCTACTAACCCGCATAGAGGTCTGGAGAAAAAGAGGTGGGAAGGTAGCTGTTTTCTTGACTGAGAGAATGAAGGAATCAATCAATTTGTTGATTGAAAGGAGAGAGGAAGCTGGAATACCTGCTGAAAATCCTTATCTCTTTGCAAGACCTGGTGCGATGACAAAGTTACGGGGATGTGATTGTCTGCAGAAATATGCAGAGGAAAGCAAAGCAGAAAACCCTGAACTCCTGAGATCAACCAAATTAAGAAAACAGGTTGCCACATGCTGCCAACTCCTGGATCTCAGCGAACAAGAGCTGGAACAAGTTACAAGGTTCATGGGACATGACATCAGAGTTCACCTTGACTTTTACCGACAGACTTACAAAACCTTTCAAATTGCCAAGATAAGTAAACTTCTGTTGGCAATGGAGCGAGGCCTCAACCTCAACACAATTGATCTTTCTGTCTGTGGTATGTACGCACTGTAACTGACCTTGTTTTGTCCTGTTCTGTTTCATTGTCGGTGCATAAACAGTATTCTCATAAGTGTAGTCAAACATCGAAGCATTTCCATGGAGAAAGCCATTTACTTTTTTTATCTGTACAATCTATTATAGCTGGACAATATCAATCTCATTTAACAGAAATTCGCTTTCAGGCAAACCATAGAGATGTACAGTCACACCTTTTTACAAAATTAGCGTTAGTGTTACTGTTACACCTCATACTGCTAACTGAAGTAGGATATTTTTAGAAAATGTTTCTGACTCTAGTAAATTAGGTGAAATATGCTAAACAACAAAAAGAAAATAAAGAAATTTAAAGGAAAGTAAATGCTTGCACGAGCAAAGAAGGGCTTGGCTGTGTAATTTATGCATAGTATGGTGAAAATAGTGTTAGGTTAACAACTGATCCATACTGTCCAGTGACATGAACAGATCAAGAGAGGATTTGTACAATCTTTTTATGGAGCTCTTTTAATCAGCAGTAGTCTTTGTACTTGAGGATATTTTGACCACTGAGCACTAATATTTGATCATTGTTATCTTTACAGCTGAAAGTCACACGTGGACTTCTGTGACTGTCCCACAGAGGAAAGGAAACGCGGCAGAGAGGTTGTTGAAGGTGCGTATTTAAGAATTAGGATGCTGTCTGTGTTAAACCTGTCAATATTATAGCTGCAATTATTAGTCGATTCAACATTTAATCTGCAGCCATTTTGATATAATTTAATCTTTTAGTGATTCTTAAAGCAAAAATGCTTTACACATTTGCTGATTCCAGCTACTTAAATGTGATGATTGGGTGCTCTTTTTTTATGCAGTTGTAAACTGAATATCTTTGAGTTATAAATTTTCACTGTTTTATAGACAAAGCAGTTAATTGAGACAATAATGCACAGGTGAATCAATAATGAAAATGATTATTTTTGCAGCCCTAGTCTACACTCCTGCACTGCATAGTATGAGGTGTCACTTTCTGTTTGCTATTGTTTTTCAGATGGAGGTTCTGACTTCTTCTCCCCGAAAAACAGATATGACCAGGGCAGTGAGGATGGGGACTCAGATATGGAGGGTAAGTTAGGGACTGTACGAAAATTATTGGGTTAGGAAGGATATTTAATTGTATTAAAAAGGTTGTCCTGGGAACCTTTTGTCTTAAAAAAGAATCAATACCTTTCCTAGTATCTCAAAATAATAGGCTCATTTAATGCCAAACTTATCAAAATGGTAAATATTCCATCCAAAACTAAACTAACGTCCAGACTAAATAAATAGTTATTACAGCCTCTGAATGAGTGCACTAAGCACAGGTGGCTTTGTGGCAGCTGATAGATGTAGATGATAGTTTTGTGCACAATAGTTTGGTTTCAGTTATCTTATGATGTAAATACAGTCCAGAGTGCTGCTACGGGCAAGTGAAAAGTGTTGCTCGCACTGGTGAGATGCCGTCACCAGTACCTATAGAGAACCGTGTCTAATCGGTTTCTAGAAACTGACATATTAGTCATACCAACGAGGAAAATTACACGATGAAGAGAGGTTTGCTGTCCTCTGCATATGGCCAAATGCTCCTTTATGACCTGGGCGCACAAAAGCCATTTTTAAATGGCTATGATAAACCTAGCAATGTCCTCAAAAATGTGTAGTGAACTTCCAGTCTTGCCTCATCTCATAACAGTAATGCCAAGTCGGTCTACTACTGGGTCCATACAATCTATTTCCATTTATCAGTGATTTAAAAAAAAAAAAAAGAAAAGCCAACTACTAACTAACAGCAGGTCAAGAAGATGCAAAATTCAATCAAACTGCTGAAACTCTGACAGCCGGTCAAAATAACACTGCTATCTTATAATCTTCACGTGTGGCGTTGGCCTATAGTTTATGTTTCACCATGGCAACAGGTATAAAAAGGCAGAGTCTCCATTTTTATCCAGTTGACGTAGAGATATTAATGCATGTATATGCAGACTGTGCACGTTTAGCTTTAAAAAAAGTCATCCTGAGTCAGAGCGGGAAAAGTGTCATTAAGTTAACACAATAAAGTTTTATTCAGTGTTGTCCATTAATTCGTTTACCAGACTTAGGTTTCCTTAATTGTGATGAAGTGGTGGAATCTGACTGTGCGTTGTGCTGTAGTCTACTTTACATTTTAAATATATTAGTTCAGCTTTAATCTGATGGGGACAGAGTACAGGGGCCAGCAGCTGGAAAATAGAGTTGAGGGTTTAAATAATATATTGCTCAAAGACAGAGAGACAAGACTGTCAGCTCACCATCTGATCCAGTAAAAAAGGGTTTGTTGGCTCTTGAAAAGGCATTGATGTTAAAATACAGTAGATTTACAATTTTTGAAATCTTCTTGGATCAACAGCATTCAGCTTTATTTCAGCTACTTCAACAAATGTAGTGAATTTAAACACAGTCAGTGAAATACTGTTAAACACGTTCAGACTAAACGCAGCCTGTTTAAAAAATAAACTCACTTTCTAACTACATCCTGCAGCTGGGGATGGGACTTCAGATATGGATGGTGAGTTAAATGGCTTTCATTAGGACAGTTTATTGTACAGTGCAAAGTCAAGCTGTGCATGAGCCGAGTCAAGAAATCTACATTGTGGTCTAAGTACTGAATGTTAAAGAATCTACATTTTTCTGTCATCTGTAGAGGCCATGGAGTGAAGCAGAGAGACTGCTGTCAGCAAACAGTTGGGAAAGTTTATGGCATTACGGGCGGGTTCCAGGTAAAGAGAACTGCATCAAATGCATAACACGAGAAATCCTTGGATCAAAGATCCTGGAAGGATGTTAAAAACTTTTCATATAACACAATTGTGACTCTTAATCGAAGATCGCTGTCACGGAAACTTCAGTTCTGAAGACGTCATTTTGCATTATAATTCAATGTTCTACTTTCAATGTCTGGTTGAGCCAGTTGTTGGCATATTTGAACATTGTTAGTTTTCTAATGCTGTTTGGTTGTGGAATGTAACTAAGCACATATGCTCTAGTACTATCGTAGAAAAGGTTTCAGTCGTAGTCATCTAGACACTGTTTTCAGAATCAAGACGTTTCGGCTCTCATCCGGAAGTCATTCTCAATTGTGGATGTCACAATTGAGAATGACTTCCGGATGGGAGCCAAACGCCTTGATTCTGAAAAACAGTGTCTAGATGACTACGACTGAAACCTTTCTACGTTAGAACACTCCTGGATCTAATGAGGGACTACACCGTCTTATGCTCTAG
>NC_058044.1:682500-732500 GCF_020085105.1 Siniperca chuatsi
TCTGTTTGTTTGTGTGTTTGTGTGTTTGTGTTTGTTTGTGTGTTTGTGTGTTTGTGTGTTTGTTTGTGTGTTTGTGTGTTTGTGTGTTTGTTTGTGTGTTTGTGTGTTTGTTTGTGTGTTTGTTTGTTTGTGTGTTTGTTTGTGTGTTTGTTTGTGTGTTTGTTTGTGTGTGTGTTTGTTTGTGTGTTTGTTTGTTTGTGTGTTTGTTTGTTTGTGTGTTTGTGTTTGTGTGTTTGTTTGTTTGTTTGTGTGTTTGTTTGTTTGTGTGTGTTTGTTTGTGTGTGTTTGTTTGTGTGTTTGTTTGTGTGTTTGTTTGTTTGTTTGTGTGTTTGTGTGTCGTTTGTGTGTTTGTTTGTTTGTGTGTTTGTGTGTGTTTGTGTGTGTGTGTGTTTGTTTGTGTGTTTGTGTGTGTTTGTTTGTGTGTTTGTTTGTTTGTTTGTGTGTTTGTGTGTTGTTTGTGTGTGTTTGTTTGTTTGTGTGTTGTTTGTGTGTGTTTGTGTGTTTGTTTGTGTGTTTGTGTGTTTGTGTGTCGTTTGTGTGTGTTTGTTTGTTTGTGTGTTTGTGTGTGTTTGTGTGTGTGTGTGTTTGTTTGTGTGTTTGTGTGTGTTTGTGTGTTTGTTTGTGTGTGTTTGTTTGTGTGTTTGTTTGTTTGTTTGTGTGTTTGTGTGTTGTTTGTGTGTGTTTGTTTGTTTGTGTGTTTGTGTGTTGTTTGTGTGTGTTTGTGTGTTTGTTTGTGTGTGTTTGTTTGTGTGTTTGTTTGTTTGTTTGTGTGTTTGTGTGTGTTTGTGTGTGTGTGTGTTTGTTTGTGTGTTTGTGTGTGTTTGTGTGTTTGTTTGTGTGTGTTTGTTTGTGTGTTTGTTTGTTTGTTTGTGTGTTTGTGTGTTGTTTGTGTGTGTTTGTTTGTTTGTGTGTTTGTGTGTTGTTTGTGTGTGTTTGTGTGTTTGTTTGTGTGTGTTTGTTTGTGTGTTTGTTTGTTTGTTTGTGTGTTTGTGTGTTGTTTGTGTGTGTTTGTTTGTTTGTGTGTTTGTGTGTGTTTGTGTGTGTGTTTGTGTGTTTGTGTGTGTTTGTGTGTGTTTGTGTGTGTGTGTTTGTTAGTGAACTGAGCCCTCTGACGTCAGTCTTTGGTGCAGACAGCGCCACAGTGCTTCATTAATGGATGAAAATAATGCACAGAAAACATTTGGACAACCGATCGAGTTATTGATTTGTTTCTTCTTTGTCAAACTGTGTTATTGTAGGTGAGTGCAGTCGTAACCAAGTTTAGATTGAGGTATTTCTCCTCTAGGTGGCGCCACAGTTACATGGTTAAATGGCCGACACACGAAGGTCTTCAGTCTGACTCAATTGAAAGTTTATCCTCCTGCAAAGCAAAAAAACATTCCTCACGCTCTTCTACTGGAAGAAAGATTCAGCTTTTCGTCAGGCTACTCGCTGAAAGTCTTTCATTTTGTCCTCCAGACTTCCTGCGTGACCCTGTGATCAGTCATGGACGTCTCCGACCCGCAGACGCTCGGCTTCGTGGTGTTTGGAGGCTTCATGATCATCTCGGCGGTGGGCATCGCCCTCGTCTCCACGCTCTCCATGAAAGAGACGTCGTACGAGGAGGCGCTGGCCACGCAGCGCCGCCAGCTTGTCCGAACACAGACCCAGAGAGCAGAGAAGAAGAAGAAGGACAAGACCCTGGAGAAGAAGAACAAAGCCAAGAAGAAGGAGGACCGGCCCGACGGGAAGCTCTCAGAACCTGGTAGTGATGGTGGCGAGGAGCCTGAGGTGGTGACTTGTACTGAACCAGAATCTGACCCAGAACCTGCTGCTGAGCCTGCCGCTGCCCCTGAACCCAAACCAACACCTGAACCAGAACCCGCTATGGTTACCGCCACCACCATCGAGTCTCCTCCAGCCCCCTCACCGAAGGAGAAGAAGAAGAAGAAGTCAGCCAAGGCGGCGCCAGCTGCTGTGGTGGAAACCGTTGCTAAGGAAGTTCTGGTCATGGCCATGGCGCCGGTGGTCGATGTTTCTCCGGTGAACGTTGCCACTGAAGTCACCAAAGAACTGTCTGCTACCAAAACTGAAGAACCCAAAGAGACCTCGAGCAAGAAGAAGAAGTCCAAGAACAAACCTGAGCCAGGTGAATAAACGTATCAACATGCATCATTGCGATAAATGTTAAATGTTTATCAACCGATATTGTTACCAGATTTTTCTTACTCCAAAATATCAAATATCGATATTTGTATCGCCCTCAGAAGCACCAGATTAGATTACTGTTTAGTTAAATTATTGATTACAGTTAGATTAAAGTCTGTCAAATTAAAACTGAACATTGAGGGTTGTGTTTTGTCCTGGTTTTTCTTTTAGTGACTGACTCTGCCGACTCGTCCCTGCTGCCGCGCGGCGAGCTGCTGTCCGCCGTGTCCAACATGACGCTCAGCGACGACGAGATGCACAAACTCATGGAGGTCCTGAACCAGAAGGCTGGTGTCCGCCAGGACTCCTGGCAGCTGGTAGATAAACACGTCACAACACCAGCTACCAGGTCACATTCGCAGCTAACAAGTGGTGAAACAGTTAGCACACAACCAGTAGGCTACACCAGATAATGTTAGCTTCTAGTACAGTCAACTGCTAATGTTAGCAGCTAGCAAGTACAGGCAGTATACACTGACACAGTGAGTATACAAACACTGTCACATCACCAACACCAGCTACCAGCTAATGTTAGCATGTAGCAAATACTGAGACAGTACAGAAACAGTCATATTAGCTGCTAGTACATTCACCACCTATGTTAGCAGCTATCAATTACTGTCACAGTAACAGACTGTACGCCAGTTTGTCAGCAAATAGCACGTTCACCACCTAGTTTTAGCAGTTAGCATATTCACCAGTAAATGTTAGCTAAAACAATCAACAAATAAAGTTACTAGCTAGCACAGAATAAAGTGCAACAGCCAGTACACAAACACTGTCACAGTACCATTCACCAGATACCAGCTAACGTTAGCAGGTAGCATATTCACCAACTACTTTTAGCAGCTGGCTCAGTATACAGTGTCACAGATACCATTCAAAAGCTAATGTTAGCAGTTAGTGAAACGTTTCCAACTTGTAAATACTGTTTACGTCTATACCTGTAAGTGGTTTTGACTGGAAATCTTGGATCTTTCTGAAAGCCATGATAACTTGGTGCTAAGTCATAAGTTGGTGTTAACAAACAAACATAGCTGCCTTTATATGACATCCAGGCCTGTCAGAAAGGAGACCCGCTGTCTGCTCTGAAGAAACAGCTGGAGGAGAAAGAGAAGCTGCTGACCACCGAGCAGAAGGACGCCGCCACCGCCAAGAGCCGCCTCCGAGAGCTCAGCAAGGTGAGGCAGGCAGCGTTCAGACCATTAATCATGTGATCTCTGCGAGATTTATTCCTTCACTTCTATTGGTTTGTCAAGATGACAACAATGCCACCAAACAAGGAACGGTACCAGGACACCTTAAAATATCTTGTTCCTCTAAAGGTGCACTGAGATACAACCACCAGTCAGTAGACAAATGTTCTAGACAGACTGAATTAGACATTTCCTAAAATAATTGGAAGTATCTGAAACAAGGCAAGGGACTCCATTAGTAAGATTTCACTGGATTAGACTGGACCAGACAAAGAACTGTAAATCCTCACCAGAAACAGGTACACTTACACCCACCATTTTAAATTCAGTGGAATCAGTTAATCATGTAGAGTATGAAAATGTTAGCTTTGTTTCCTTCTTCAGGAACTTGGTGCAGAGAAATCCAAGATGGCGTCTTTGGAGGCTGGTCTGAAGGCGGAGCTGAGTTCTCGGGTTCAGGAGGTCGATGCCCTGCAGGCCAGAATGCAGACTGCTGACCAGGAACACCTGAAACAAACCCAGCAGCTCAACCAGAAGGCATGGTTTAACTAACTTTTAATTCTTTAGTGGCAGATCAAAGCAAGCTTCAAGTCATGTCCCAAATTGTTGAGGGCAAGTCTGAGTCAAATCGCAAGTCCTCAAGGGTAAGTCTAAGTCTAGTCTCAAGTCCACCATGACAGGTCCAAGTCAAATCTCAACTCTTGCAAGTCTCTATTCAAGTCTATGTTTTAATAGTGAATTTAAGTCTCAAGTTCTGGCTAACTAGTTGTTAGAGAGATAGACAGATAACAACTGTTTGTAGCATATTTAGCTAACTGGCTGTTAAACTGGAACAGATCTGGAGTCTGCAGGAACAGCTGGAGAACGGCCCCAATGCTCAGCTGGCCCGACTGCAGCAGGAGAACTCCATCCTCCGAGACGCCCTGAACCAGGCAACCAGCCAGGCCGAGAGCAGGTAACACGCACAAGTCAGGCTAGGTTAATCTGTTAAAGTACCCATGAGCTGCAGCGGCCATTGCTATAGATTTATCCAACAAGTTCTCCAACGATCTACCTCGAACTTTACCCGACTGGTTTGAGCAATCAGGTTAGATTTAAGTTGTCAGTGTCTGACTTATAAATAGCGTTCACGCCAACATCCAAGTCGTTATTATGACTGGGAAACTCTGGTGCTTAATAATACGACCTGAAAACCATCAGCGCCTCCCGTCAGCCAGACTCCGTCAGCCAAGGTAATTAAACCCATATTTAATAGAGTTATATTGTCAGTGCACAGTGTTAACCCTCACACGACCGACTCTGTAATCATACAGCCGTCTTTAGTTGTCATCAAAATGGGGGAATCCCCGAAGGAAACATGGGAATCTTTCCCATCCATCCAGTATGACGTGAAGGCGCCGTTAGCTACACACCAACAGAGTCTGACGCTCTCTGATTGGATTGTTCTGACAGCAATGCTTTCTGGAGCTTGTAGTCGACCGATGACTCAGTGTTGAAATGATCAGACAGACAGTTACATGACTCTGTCTATGGGACAAATGTACAGAACTGGTCCTGTTGGACCGTCTGTGTGTTCTGATGTCTGTTATCCGGTCTAACCCTAACTCTGCCTGCAGGCAGAATGCGGAGCTGGCCCGTCTCAGGCAGGACTGTGTCCGTCTGGGTCGGGAGTTGACCGAGCGTACCGACGCTCTGCGGGGCAACGAGGAGCACAGGAAGAGCCTGGAGGCCAAGATGGCTGCCGCCGAGCAAGAACTGGCTCAAGCCCAGGTCAGAAATACAGAACTGTTGTCCTAAAATGTCACACGTCCATTTTTGGGAGAGAAAAACTCACCAGCTGTACCTTCTTACTTCTTTCAATTGGTGATTTCTTTTTACAGAACGTCTTTATTTTAATGACGGTGATGCTGCTGTCAACAGGAAGTGACCTGTGTTTTCTGTCTGTGTGTGCAGCTGGTCCACGCAGACACTGAGCGAACTCTGCAGCAGCGACTGGAAGAAGTGTGTTCGGAGCTGAAAATGTCGCAGCAGAAAGCTGCTGCTGTTAGCGGTCAGTGTGTCTGTTAGCATATAACTAACTTAGCCCCTTGGTTTCAACAATGCTAATTCATTCTAACCAGTTCTGTAGAAACTTAAAACAAGAGCAGAAAGTTGTGACGAGCTCGAATACATTTGTTTTACTGTGAGCTGTATGGGGTTGCATTTGTGCCAAATATATCTCAGGTAAATTACGTGACTCTGCTGGTTTTTCTGCTGTTTGCACCTCAGAGCTGCAGGGGGCGCTGGCGTCCAGAGAGGCTGAGCTGCAGGAGCTCAAGGTCCAGCTGGAGAGCCAGGCTGCAGTCCAGGTAACAACCTGACACCTTCATGACCCCTTTTCAGTGCTGATATCCATAAAGAACCAGATCCAAAACTCTGGATTTGGTTCGTCTTCTACTTGTGCAGTTTTCCAGACGGTGTTTTTTTAGCTAGCTGTATGAAGCATTCACACGTATCAAACAGCAATTAAAAATAAATTATAGAGAAAATAGAAATATATTATAAATAATCCTTCTCTCGCTCCTTCTGTCATCCTCTGTTTCACCCTCCTCCTCCTCGTCATCATCGTCCATCTGAATATTACTATCTGACCTGTTGAAAGTAGTTATGAAAAAAAAAAACTGTTCGGAAAACTTTAATGACAAATGAAAGTTTCGGAGTCGGTGTGAAAGCTTGACGAGAGGTCGTATTTATTTTTAAACGCGCGACATTTTCGGACTACAAATATGGACGTGGTGTGCAAAGGCCTTAAGTCTGGTTTACACAACATGTGTCTGGTATAGCGACATTTAAACTATCTCCGCGGCCGTATTAATGCATCTGTTTATGCTAGCAGGACCAAGAATAGCGTATTTCCTGCCGGCCACTATGGCGGCTGCGACGTCAACCAGAGGATTTAAATACAGCGCGGCTGACCGACTGCTCCACCTGCTGGAGAATTTCAACTTTAAGGTTTTGTCAAATAGCAGCCAGTCTTGACAGCGCTGACCTGTTTGTGTCTGCAGGCGGACGGATCGTCTGACGTGGAGCAGCTGAAGAACTGGTGTGAAACTCTTCTGCTGTCATATTCCTGAAACAATAACAATGATAATATTGAGTGTCGATGTTGTGGAGCTGTGACGGACTGTAGTTTGACTTCTTGTCTGACTTCCTGTTAGCGTGCAGCGCAGAGACGAGCAGGTCGTCGCTCTGGAGGCGGAGCTCACTCGGATGAGGGAGGAGCTACAGGTGCTGACATCATCACAGTCACAGAGGTCAGACACACAAGAAGCACAAAACACATTTAATATGTCCTTAAAGTATATTTTCCTCCCTGTGAAGAAGCTCAGTGAATCTGCTGAGAGCTGAACTTCTTGCGTAAAAACTGATTTTGTATCTGTGGAGAGAAGTTGGCGGTTTTCTCATTCACTTCAACAGAGTCAGAGTTTGATCACAGCAGCATCTAGTGGACGTTAGAGGAACTGCAGCTCAACACATGCTTGAATTAAAAACTGAGATTGTGTGAATAGTCGAAGTGATTCTTCTGTTTCTTTGTGTCCTCAGAGTGAAGGAAGATGAAGCGGAAGCAGCAGCTGGTGATCAGACGCAGAAAGACGTGCGTTTGAATTCACAGAACAAATATCATCACGTTTGCAGTTCGAAACTAAAGATCCACAGTTTACCTGCTGGTGTCTGTATTGTTCCAGAGGCGTTGACATGTTCTCTTTAAAGTCACATTTCACGTGTTGTAATCTGTTTTATAACCAATCACATAATATTTACATCCCTGCTGATCATTTTCCAAATCCTCCGTCAGTTTTCGGACTGATTTCCTTAACTGAGGTTGGAGGCTCGTGTCTTTTTATAGTCTTTCCAAAACCAAACACACAGCTAAGCTAAAGTGTAATGCTGCGTTCACGTCATATCATTTAAACCGTAATTACGAGCAGCCGAGTGGGAAAAAACGTTCATGTCAGCCTCCAACTTGTAATTCTGAGTCGGAGATATTTACATGTCAACAGACTGTTGGCAGAACGGCTGCAAATGCACCACCGCTGACAGTTAACACCTACAGTAGTAACTGTGTTATTTCCAAGGCCAAGAGTTAGCATAGCATTAGCTAACTACATTAGTTTGTGGCGTTGCAGGTTATATGAAAAAAAAACCCTTTCAGCACTGAAACATCTACTGTGTGAAAATGTGTATAAAACATCAGGACTAACTGACTCTACACTGCAACACAAAAACATTGCTGTTTCTTTATTTCCATGTCTTCTACAACCAACTGCTGAGGATGATGACTTTTACCAGGGACCTGTTAGCCTCAATCTGTTAGCATGATAAAACAACCTGGGACCTGTTAGCTTTAGCCTCAATCTGTTAGCATGATAAAACAACCTGGGACCTGTTAGCTTTAGCCTCAATCTGTTAGCATGATAAAACAACCTGGGACCTGTTAGCTTTAGCCTCAGTCTGTTAGCATGATATCATGACCTGGGACCTGTTAGCTTTAGCTTCAGTCTGTTAGCATGATATCATGACCTGGGACCTGTTAGCTTTAGCCTCAGTCTGTTAGCATGATATCATGACCTGGGACCTGTTAGCTTTAGCCTCAGTCTGTTAGCATGATATCATGACCTGGGACCTGTTAGCTTTAGCCTCAGTCTGTTAGCATGATATCATGACCTGGGACCTGTTAGCTTTAGCCTCAGTCTGTTAGCATGATATCATGACCTGGGACCTGTTAGCTTTAGCCTCAGTCTGTAAGCATGATATCATGACCTGGGACCTGTTAGCTTTAGCCTCAGTCTGTTAGCATGATATCATGACCTGGGACCTGTTAGCTTTAGCCTCAGTCTGTTAGCATGATATCATGACCTGGGACCTGTTAGCTTTAGCTAAGTTTCCTCCAGATGTTTCTGATGTTTTTAACAGCTGTTTCTTCTTCTCCTCTGCAGGGATCAGGAAGTGAAACAGAGTCTGAACAGCCGTTTGAAAGGTAAAAAACGCACAACACACCTGTGTTTTAATAACTGACTATGGGATTTTGTTGGAAAGGTGACTTTTGTGGTTGTGTTTGAGAAAATCTACACTTTAAATTACTGAACTTAATAAAACTGTATGTGACAGTTTCAGAGTAAAAAAACGTGTATTTATATATACTGTATATATATATATTAATTTACTTCTATCATTTTTAAATTTAACAAAGCATTTATCGTAACATAAGATAATTGACTGCAAAGAAATCAAATTATGTTATCAAATAATGTTTGTCTATTATTAAATGCTAAAAGTCTAATTTTCTGTGAAATTATTTAAGTTTTTATTAAAAATCTTCTAGAAGTGAGTCAGAATATTTATTAACTAAACATAATGAAGCAAACAGCTGCACCGGAATCAAGAAAAATGACTGTCTGTTGACTGACCCTGACGTCTGTTGTCTGTTATGTTTGTTATTGTGTCTGTTGTTGTGTCTGTTGTTGTGCCTGTTGTCGTGTCTGTTGGTGTGCCTGTTGTCTGTCGTATCTGTTGTCGTGTCTGTTGTCGTGCCTGTTGTTGTGCCTGTTGTCTGGCGTGTGTTGTGTCTGTTGTCATGTCTGTTGTGCCTGTTGTCTGTTGTCGTGTCTGGTGTTTGTTGTTGTGTCTGTTGTCTGTTGTCGTGTCTGGTGTCGTGCCTGTTGTCGTGTCTGTTGTCGTGCCTGTCGTCTGTTGTCGTGTCTGTTGTCTGTTGTCGTGCCTGTTGTCGTGTCTGTTGTCGTGCCTGTTGTCGTGTCTGTTGTCGTGCCTGTCGTCTGTTGTCGTGTCTGTTGTCTGTTGTCGTGTCTGTTGTCGTGTCTGTTGTCGTGTCTGTTGTCTGTTGTCGTGTCTGGTGTCTGTTGTCGTGTCTGTTGTCTGGTGTCTGTTGTCGTGTCTGTTGTCTGTTGTCGTGTCTGTTGTCGTGTCTGGTGTCTGTTGTCTGGTGTCTGTTATCGTGTCTGTTGTCGTGTCTGTCGTCGTGTCTGTTGTCTGGTGTCTGTTGTCTGTTGTTGTGCCTGTTGTCTGTTGTCATGTCTGTTGTCGGGTCTGTTGTCGTGTCTGTCGTGTCTGTGGTCTGGTGTCTGTTGTCGTGTCTGTCGTGTCTGTCGTCGTGTCTGGTGTCTGTTGTCTGTTGTCGTGTCTGTTGTCTGTTGTCTGTTGTTGTGCCTGTTGTCTGTGGTCTGTTGTCTGTTGTCGTGTCTGGTGTCTGTTGTCTGTTGTCGTGTCTGTCGTCGTGTCTGGTGTCTGTTGTCTGTTGTCGTGTCTGTGGTCTGGTGTCTGTTGTCGTGTCTGTCGTCGTGTCTGTCGTGTCTGTCAGTCTGGAGGAAGACTCTCGGCTGCTGCGTCTGGAGGAAGAGCTGCAGCAGCTCAGAGAGGAGCTGCATCGGGCTCGCAGCCGCGGCGACGTGAGTCCAGATGAAGCGTTTGTTTCAGGAAACGTTCAGATATTTGAAGGTTTCGGAGTGAAAACGCTCGGAAACTGAAGCAGCGAGTCAGACGGGAACCGGTTCTAAAGTCAGAGAAGCTTTTAGAAATTAGTCTGAAAATAAAGTCTGAATTTGGAAAAAAGGGAAAACCTTTGAAACGTGTTTTCATGTTGTTTCCGGTTTGAAATCTGAAGGATCTTCTTCATAAAGTCCGACTGTCTTTATTATCGGACCAATCTGCTGTTTGGTTATTAAAACGTTCTGTTTGGTTATTGAAACGTTCTGTTTGGTTATTGAAACGTTCTGTTTGGTTATTGAAACGTTCTGTTTGGTTATTAAAACGTTCTGTTTGGTTATTAAAACGTTCTGTTTGGTTATTGAAACGTTCTGTTTGGTTATTGAAACGTTCTGTTTGGTTATTGAAACGTTCTGTTTGGTTATTGAAACGTTCTGTTTGGTTATTGAAACGTTCTGTTTGTTTATTGAAACGTTCTGTTTGGTTATTAAAACGTTCTGTTTGGTTATTAAAACGTTCTGGAGATTAGATCTGCAGAACAGGTTCTTCACGTTCTTCCGTCTGAAAGCAGAACCGACAGGAAATGAAGACGCAGGTTCACTTAAAGTTGATCTGACTTTTCTTCCGTCTCGTGTTCTTCAGGAGCTGCAGGAGAAAATGGCGGCTTCGGCGGCGGCGGCTTCGGCGGCGGAGCGTCTGAGCGAGCAGAGGGAGGCGGAGCTCAGAGCAGCTCTGGTCAGTGATTGGACAGTGAAGTTTATTGAATATCCACAAAATGTCAGGACATCAGCGCGCAGACTGAGTGGAGTTTTACAGTGTGATGAACTGATCGCACACTTGTGTTCAGGCTGAAGCAGAGTCCCTGCGTTTGGACTTCCAGGCGTCGCTGCAGGTTCTGTTTCCCGGCGTCTCCGTGGAGGCGGAGCAGGTCGGTCAGCCGTTTCCTCTTTTTAAATATTTCAGTGAAATCTGTTGTAAAGTTCGTCCCCGAACCGAAGTGAGTTTTTGATGCGGAGCCAGACGTCTTGCAGAAGGAAGCGTAAGCGCTGAGCTCACGCAGACTCAGGTGAACCAGTTCACGTTCATTTCTGCCGGTTCCGAGTCTGGCTCGGGTGCAGGAGCTCCGCGGCTGTCGGCTCGTCTGAGCCTTTAAGGATTTCTCGTGATCGTCGCTCGCAGACCGGCCGGCTGCTTCGGCTCGTTTCAAACTTCTGTGAGCCAAATCAGCGGCAGGGTCGAACGACGCTCGCGCTCGCTATTCGCAAACGGGTTCGCTCAGTTCGCCACGCTGAATGAAACATCCGTACCTCAGGATTTTCTCTCACTAACATTTATTTGTCTCGAAGGAGCAGCTGGTATGAACTCTGGTTATTAGATTTTGTTTCTGTTTGATCACACGTGAACGTTTCTGCGATGTTTTCTCATCGTCACGTTTTAATTTCTCCCCTTTTTTTTATTAACATCATGGAATAGTTATTTTAACTCGATCACAAAAGTTTGTAATACAGCTTTCAGTAGCTCTTTGACTTTATTATTATTATTATTGTTCAGTGTGTTGTAAATAGTTGCAGGAGCTTTTCGAGCCTGACAGTCAGGACTTGGGGCGTAGAAACCCAGGAGCGTCTTCTTCAATTTAGAAACTTTTCCTGAAGTGAAAAACTTTTTTCTGGAGCTTAAAACTCGTTTTCAGGAACTCGAACTTGTACAACAGTTTTTAGGAAATGTCTTTAAATAAGTTTTTATCAGAATTTTGAATCGTTTCTTTGTGTTCAGTTATTTAAGAACTCGAGTTCTTCGACAGCTTTTTCAGGGACTCGAGAACGTATTTTACAGAAACTCAGGAACGTTTTTTGGAAGCTTAAACTCTTAAAATCTTTTCCTAGAAATCAAACTTTTACAGAAACTCAGGAACGTTAATAAGAAGAGTTTTCTGAAGAGTTTTGTTGTTAATACCTTTGGCAGTTTGCTGAGCTGCAGTCGAGGCTGAAGGAGGTGCAGGAGCTGCAGGCAGAGTTCGACCACAGCACGAAGCTGCTGCAGGAAACGGTACCAACTTTAACAACTGTTTGTGAATAAACCTCTAAGTGTTGCACACCTGGTTACCAAGATTTAATCCGACCCTTTTCCTTTTTGTCATTTGCTTCTGTATTATTACTTTTTGTGATGTTTTCCCGATTCTCCTCCGACAGGAGGCGGAGCTTCAGGCTCTGCAGCGACGCTCTGAAGACGAAGAAAACATCTGGAAGAACAAACTGTCTGAAGCCGAACAGCAGAAACAAACGGTGAGAATCATCAAAGTGACTTTATATGTTTCGGGTATTTACACTTGTTTCTCAAAATATTGCTTTTTTCTCGTAATATGGTTTAATTCTCAGTCTAAATAAACTCGTATCGTATATTTAGCGTCGCCGAACTGCAGCTTCTTTACACCTGTAGCTTTATTAACCCCCTGTGGCTGTCTGCAGGTCCTGGATCAGCTGACGCAGCTGGAGGACGAAGTTCAGTCGAAGAGGACGGAGACAGAAAACACTCAGCAGGTCTGTCCTCTCAGACTTTGATTGATCGGTAATAAATATTTTGGACGTTAACGTTGAGGTTATTGTGTCTCAGCTGAAGGAGCAGCTGATGCTGCTGGAGGCTCAGCTGGAGAAACAGCTGGAGGACGCCAGTTTCAGCCAGAGCTGCAGCGAGGAGCTCGCTCAGGTCTGACCCACGCAAACACATTACACTGAACCCGAGGAAAAAATAAATGATTAACGACTTTTATTATTGATTAATCTGATGACTGTTTTCTTAGTTTATTGATTCATTTAATCTATAAAATGTTTCTCAGAGGTTTCGTCTTCAAATGTCTCGTTTTGTCCGAGCAACAGTTACTGTGCGAACTAGGAAGAACAAGAACAGAGAAAAGCAGAAAATCCGAGACAATAAGAAAGTTAGAGAATAGAAGATTTTATCCAAAGCAACTTACAATCAGACGGGTCGTCCCTCATTCGTCCAGGAGTGTTCGTAGAAAAGGTTTCAGTCGTAGTCGTCTGGACGCTGTTTTCAGAATCAAGACGTTTCGGCTCCCATCCGGAAGTCATTCTCAATTGTGAAAAAAAAAAAAATGGGACGGGAACTAGAAATTTAAGCTACTCTGTGCACCTTGGGCATCTGCCCAAAGTTTACCACAGTGTGTTAACACCGTGGTCAAGCCAATCACATGCTAATCAGGCACTGAACAGTGATGAGGGAGGTGCAGCCAGAAAACAATAGGCCTGATTACTGATTACTGGGCCATCATGGAAACTATTAGGTCAGTTTCAGGTGAAACTAGCTAATCAACAGATACTCAGGTAGACTCCTCCCTGAGGGCGGGGCTTATGTAACACTAGATTCGAACTTGTTTCCGAATAAACAGTTTAACTAGTAACAACTTAGTTTATTGTTGACTAAAAGCAGGACTTTGCATTTGAGTGCGACTCCTTTTTGTGCCCCAGTCTGCCCCCCATTCAGACAAGTAACACAAATGAATCCCGTTCACATAAAATCTGTCAGTAACTCAGTCTGTGCTGAAATCATCAAACACACACGGGTTCATATTATTATTACTATACAGTTATTATTCATCGTGTGTGTGTGTGTGTGTGTGTGTGTGTGTGTGTGTGTGTGTGTGTGACTCATGTTGTGGGGACTCGCCTTCCTTCTGGGGACAAAACGCAAGTCCCCATAACGTAAGTCAGGTTAAAAGAGAGGCGGGTTACAGTCTCCAGGAAATGAATGTAAGTCAATGTAATGTCCTCTGAAGTGATGAGGCTGGGTGTGTGTGTCAGGTGCAGTCTCGGCTGCAGCAGATGTCCGTCAGGCTGCAGTCGGAGCAGGAGCAGCGACAGCAGCTGGACAGAGAGCTGCAGCAGGTCAGCCACATCTGGAACATCTGCAGAGGTTTCGGTCAGAGAACGAGACGTCAGACTGTTTCTTCTTCTTCTTGTTTTTCAGGCTCGACAGGAAGTGTTGGCGCTGCAGCGGCAGACGGAGGCTGATCAGAGATCTGCTGCTCTGCTCAAGGTTCTGTCTTCATCGCGTTTCCGACCAGCTTTCATTCACATTTTAAAGAACTCTCCAAACTGAACACTGACACAAAGACATCCTTCCTTTAATAATAATATGATAAAAATCACATTTAATTATAGCACATATCAGAATCAACTGTTGCATCACCAATTAAACAATAAGAATAGTTAACAGTGAACATATTAAGTGGAAAAATAAGAAGAAAATGAGGAAAATGTACTAATAAAATACCAATATACACAAACACACACACGTACAGTATGTGTGTGTTTATTCATCTTAAAAATATCATATTATGCCAAATTTATCTCAAACATGATTGATAAATAAATAACAGATGACTCATGATTTTCAGTGAAGCAGCAACATTTCCTCTGACTTTTATTTTGGCGAGACTTTAAAACAGGATTTAAAAATGTTTTTGTTTAATCTGAAATCTTCTGTTGTTTCTGCAGGAGGCGACAGCGGAGGAGAAGGAGGAGACGACGGTGTGAAACAACACCGCTCACACACTTCACTTCCTTCATGTCTTGTTACCGTGGTTACATGTAGTGATATCTTGAACCTTGAAACGATGAAAGCGACCCGAGTTCAGTGTGTTTCCACAGTGAAGCTCTTTAGTGTGTTTGTTTCACTGCTGCTGCTCACTGAGACACTTCAGGACAAATAAACTCTCTAAAAGTCTGACTCAACTGTTGCTTTTATTGATTCATTTTTCTGTTGTTCCTCTCAGATTTTACGTATGCATGTGCACCGAACACAGCGCCGGCTGAAACACTGGTTATGTTTTTACTTTCGGCCCTGGTCAGTTTTCTCATGGACAGATCAGATGGCCTCCAGCCCTCCGACATGGGAGCAAGACGCCCAGCGCAAGAGACACAAAACAACCACCGGTTTGTGTCTGTTTGTGGTCATTTTGATGCTAACATGCTAACACCAACATATAGGCCTGTTAGGGAGCCAACATGTTCTCTTTACAGACATGTCTATAGCCTGTATTTGTTTACATTTAATTAACAGCAGCCGAACCAGCAGTCAGCAGCTCCTGTCTGCAGTGGACCCGTGGACGGACAGACAGCTGTCTCTGGATCACTGTGAGACTGAAGGAAACTTAGAAACAGCAGGATTCTCAGGCAGGTTCTGCAGCCGCTTTCTTCTCTGGCGTCTCAGCTGGTTTCTGGAGGTTTATTCTGGACGGACGTCAGAGACGATGACGTCCTCTGGAAGTGCGAGTCGCGCTGAACGATTCGATGTGAGTTTCATGTCTGTGAGTTCAGATCTGACGGAGTTGTGACGCGATATTTGACTCAAATTCACCTCCTGCAGTATGTTTGCCTCCCCTTCAGCTCATTGATGATATTTTCCCTGAGGACAGTGTGTCAAATGTTGCTAGCAAGCCTTCTAGCAGACAAAGCTCTGGCAGTAGTTCCACAGCATCTGCACGAATTAAAGCAGAAGCTCGTGCAGCAGCTCTGAAGGAGAAGCATGTGCTGTTGGAACAGGAACTACAGTTAAGGAGAAGAAGGAAGCAGCTTGAGCTAGAAGCTGAAATAGCTGCAACAACTGCAAAAGTAGCAATTCTTCGAGCTTCAGACAGCGAAAGTGTATCGAAAGCCCCGTCAGATGGCCTGAATTCCTACCTGGGAAGGAAAACTCAACAGCAGTTAACTTCCAAAAATCTCAGCCCCATAGCAAAGGATTATGAACCTCTTTCAGGAAACTCATTAAGGCACAGAAGTGAGCCAACACTAATGCAAGAGGATCCATTCTCACTGGGCGTACGTCCAAGGAAACAAGTAAACGGCTCATAATGAATCCAAGCCAAGATGCTCATGTCAACTCCGATTACCAAAATGAGCCTAATGTGCATGAAACAACACGACTCTGTTTCCTACGTGCAGTCATCACTGGATTTCACTAAACCTATGCAATCGCAAACCAAAGAGGAATCATTTGGAAGCATCTACAACAAAATGCAAAGACAGAATGAGATTACGGCAGCAGTTCAACAGTAACGCTCGCTGTCTTTACCAGCTAGAGACATTCCAGTATTCGATGGGAATCCTCTTGAATACAGAGCCATCAGTCGAGCATCTCAGCATGGTGTGGAAGACAAGGCCAGCGAAGCTGATTCCTTGTATTTTCAACAACATTTCTTTCCCTCACTGGGTGTCAGCTCGATGAAATCCATCTGCAGACGTTCAAAGGGTCTCTCAGGAGGCCCATGGTCCGCCTGTGGGATTTGAATACTTCTCCACACATTACTGGTTGCACAAACAATGCATTTTTGGCAAAATGTTTGAGAGAAGTTATTAAATCCCTTTGTGAAGCAGTATCTGCTCAGCTCCAGCACCATGCTCCCCTTTGACCCATGGTCTCGCCACGGGTCAATGGGAGCATGGAGCATAATAATGGGACAGATACTTCGGTAAACATGGTCTGCCACTTGGTCCATACCACACTTTGTCTGTGATAGTGCAGCCTGCCTGTACGTCTCTTAACAGTGATATTAGGCATTTCAAGCAAAATGGTGTTGTACCTTAAGCACCTAGCTGTTGAGAGATGTGATGTTTTCTGTTCAAGCAACATCACTGAGACCACATGTGGAACCAACAGTGTCAGATCAGCATAACCCACAAAGTCACGTGAATTCAATTCAATATTATTTATATATCCTATAGAGCAGGTCTAGGCCGAACTCTTTATGATATTACGTGAGGCTGTAACAGCTTTCTCTGCAGCTGCCACAGCCCTCAAACAGTTTGGCAGCCCAGCTGCTACCGGGTCAAGCTTGCTGGAAAAATAGCCCACTGGTCTCAGCCTCCCCCCATGTCTTGTAGTAGCACAGAAGTCATGAAGCCACCCGTCTCGTCAACAGTCTGTGTGAAAGGTCTGTTACTGTCAGGGAGACCGAGAGTTGGGGGTGTTTGGAGGGCCAGCTTTAAGTCCACAAAAGCCTTCTCTTGTTTTTAAACAGATCGTGAGGTCATCTACATATTGTAGGAGCGCACTTCCTTTTGTCAATTTTAACGTTTCCAGATTGTTTTTTTTTAACGCATCGTTAAAGATTCCAGGACTCTCCGAATACCCTTGGACGAGTCTGGTGAATGTAAAACTCTTAACTTCAAAAGAGAACGCAAACCAGTACTGGCTGTCAGGATCCACTGGGATGCTGAAAGAAGCGTCAGCCAGGTCAACAACTGAAAGCCACTTACTCCCAGGTGGCCCCTGTGAGAGTATTGTGTATGGGTTGGGAACATTGGGTGCTTGTGCATGTACCGCTGCATTTACCGCCTGCAAGTCTTGCCTGAACCTCCACTGTTGTGGCTCTCCGGCGTCCTGGAGTTTTCTTACGGGGAAACTAGGTGTCCGGACTGGAGATCTTGCACATGGAATAATCACTCCTGCTTTTAAAAGAGAATCAAACACCGGTTTAATACCGTCAACAGCTTCCTTCTTCAAAGGATACTGGTTCTGACACGGCCTGTATGAAGATTTTGGTGTGATTACTACAGGCTCAGCATCTTTGATTAATCCTACATCATACTTGTCTTGTGCCCACAAGCAGGATGGTACCTGATTTAACTCAGGAATTTCTGAGACGTCTTTCAAAAAATGTTTTTGTCATTTCATCATCTGATGTTACCAAACTGGCCATTAAAAACTCTGAATCTGGAATGAGCTGAAAATCTTTTCCGGAATACCTGAAGTTGGTTGTGAAAATCCAAACCTGAGTCTGATGTCTTTACCCAACCAGCAGCTTCCTCACAACGTCTGGTCCAAGGACCCAAGCACTCCCATGTATCCTGCTTTGCTTTGACCAGGGGGACATGAGGACATGTGTTAGGGACCTGAAACAAAGCTTCACACAGTGGATCATTGAAAGCTACTGAGACAGTGCATCTTTTATCATTCCAGTACAACCAGGTCAGCTTTAGTGTGTTTCTCTCTTTGTCTTGCCTGAACCATGTGTCCTCAAAATGTTTATCAACCCTAAGATGTACATGTGATGTGCAGTGTAACTCTTGTGGCGACGTGATGTCTGTTCGTGGATAGTTGTCTGGAAAGAGAGCTTTGACCTCAGTTATCAGAGTGTTATTTACAGAGCCAGCAGCTGTGTGATTCAGTTTCCATTGATAAGAGTACATCAGCTCCCTGCGACTGTGTTTCACATACTGTGATGCAGTGTCAGAAATTCTGGCTACAACGATGCCTTCGGGAGTGGAAATCAGGATAATTCCTAATCTTTTCATCATATCTCTTCCGATAATATTGATCGGGCATCGTTTAGATAACAAAAATTAATGTTTAAAGTATTTCTCAATTTCTTCACTGCATGACAATGGTGTGGTGTACCTTTCCACCAGGGAGGTTCCTGAAACCCCTACTGTCCTCATATCTGCCGCTCACTTTTGTCTTTCTTGTATGTGTTAATACACTCACACGCATCAATATTTCTGTCTGTAAGGAATACCCTGTCTGACAGTGAAACATTTGGCCAAAATACTGCAGTGATTCACACAGCGGCCCCTGACCTGCCCCGCTGACACGCCTGTCACGCACACCCGTCACGGTAGCAAGAACCCCGGGCCTCGCTGAATAAACTCACCAGTAAGAGAGTGCTGCCACAGCCACTGGGTTCACTGGATCACAGCGAGCCTCGGACACTCAGGGCGGCAGACCCCCTCGTCTCCACCTTCCTTCCCGGGGAGGTTGAGGTAAAGAGTCCCAGACTCCAGCCGTGCACGGTCTTAACCTGCCGCTCCGAGCGCCCAAGTCCTCTCACACGAGTGAAATTGCGGTGTTAATACTGCAGATAAAAGAAACACTCGAGGCAATCACTCGTCTTTCTGCAGGTTTACTTCAAGCGTCTGCAGACGGACTCACAGCAGCAGAAACATACATCAGTATAATCTGCTCTGAATGAGTCCAGAGGGAGAGGAGCATCAGTTATTTATCCAGTCTTCAGGGTCAGGCTCCTCAGTGTCCCTGAAGTCTGGACACAACAGTCAATGGCATGTTTCATAGTTCCATCTCATCATTATCAATGAACTGTTCTCATACACAGATCAAGTATTGACACCAAACAGTGATGTGCCTGGTACACAAAAGAGTCATATATGTGTTAAATCAGAGAGTCCTGTGTATGTTATACAGTCATGCAGTCCGTTTATTCTTGCCATTACAGCACTCAATTGGAGTGTCAGGCAATGTGGTAATGGAGCATTTCACAGTCCCTTTGAATTGTTCTGATGAAAAAACAATCTAAGGTTTAAACACTCATTTTTGTTACCCGATTGTTGTCCAATTAATCTTCTGGGATGTGATCTCGTGTCGATTGGGAATTGGGTTAATATCTACTCCTGAGGGTTTAAAAGTCATAACAAATGTTGACTCTGAACCACGTTCTCACATATTTGTGAAATATGATCCTGACCAGTTGCTGTAGACATATCAGTGGAAGCTAACAGTTGGGGACATAAGTGAGCTGTGTTTGAGTGAAGTGCACTTCCCCTTTACACACACAGTACATGCAACATGACTCTTTACACTGCACATCGTTTCTTTGGGCCCTGATCCTTCATATGAGAAACAATGGCACAAAGATGAAAGGCTGACTGTCACACATCTATATTGGTCTGAGCACAGATGTGTTGCCTTAGTCCAGACGGTGTCGTCCCTCATTCGTCCAGGAGTGTGAATTGTCACAAACGTCTTGATTCTGAAAAGTGTCCAGATGACTATGACTGAAACCTTTTCTACGATGCCTTAGTCCAGCTTACACCTGTTCACTTAAGAATGTTTGATGTTGCTAATTCTGCACCACATATCAATTTCTAAGGGTGAAACTGACAATTGGGAAGATTTAGGCCCTTTTTCATGAACACGTCGAAGCGAAGGATGCATCCATGTTCTACTGTCCTCGATTGAATACTTACAAAAAAGTTTTTTCCGTTACTGTGCACACTAAAAGAGACGTCCAGTTGGTACCACTTACTACTAATGATTTGCAGCCCAACACAGGAACAATGTGAGAAGACTGCTAAAACATTTAGCTGCAGAAGGCCATAAAGCAAGCCTTTCTAAATTACAGTTTGTTCAACAGGCAGTGACATTTTTGGGTCACGTGATCACAGCAGAAGGCAAATCCCTCTCACCCAAGCGGGCTGAGGCAATTCAAAACGCCAAAACCTGTAACTAAGAAACAAGTTCTTTCATTTCTGGGGGTGTGTTCTTATTGCACATCATTCATTCGCTTTCGTGTATGGTAAACGTCTGCAGTCACATGATGGATGAAGATGTTTTATGAGTCTGTGGCGGCCGGTGCTGTCCTGTATGCTGTTGCATGCTGGGGCAGCAGGCTGAGGGCAGCAGGCTGAGGGCAGCAGGCTGAGGGTAGCGGACGCCAACAGACTCAACAAACTGATCCGTAAGGCCGGTGGCATTGTGGGGGTGGAGCTGGACTGCGGTGGTGTCAAAGAGGAGGATGCTGGGTAAACTACACGCCATCTTGGACAGCATCTCCCACCCGCTCCATGACGTGCTGGTGAAGCAAAGGAGCGCCTTCAGCGGAAGACTCATCCCCCCACAATGCACCACAGAGCGCCACAGGAAGTCCTTCCTGCCTGTGGCCATCAGACTCTTTAACTCCTCCCTTAGTGCTTCTCTTCCTGTGTGACTGACGTGACAGTGAGCAGCTGTAACAAAGAGTTTCCCCTCGGGGATCAATAAAGTATTTCTGATTCTGATGAAGTGACGTGGACACCACAAGCAATACAAGCCTTTATTGATTTGAAAACAGCATTACAGTCCACACCTACAAGACCATTTACACAGACAGTTGATGAAAGAAACGGCTGTATGACTTCTGCTCCAAGCCCTCGGTGGCAGACAGCGTCCTGTAGCCCATTTCTCCGCCAAACTGGCCCCGAGGCTGCTGGGTAACCACGCTGTCTCCGTGCTGCGGCTGCGGTGGCCTCCAGAGACACAGCGGGCTACTCTGATCTGACTCTTTTGGTTCCGCATGCAGTTCCTCTCATCCTGTTGGAACGGAAAACATCACATAACTGCACGTTGGTCACGATACAATACTGTGTTGCTTGACATGCCTAACATTACTGTCAGACGTTGCACCGTGTTACACCCAGCCACCCTTCTGCCCACCGAAGGGGAAGGAGAGGAACATAACTGTGTTGCTGTCATGGTGGGCCACAGAGCCCCCCCCGGTCTTTGTATGTCTCTGTGTACCTGTCTCTCCTCGTGTGCTCTGGTTGTCCTCTGTCTGTCCTGGTGTGTAAGTGTGGATGTGTCTGTGCTCTGGGCAGCACACCTGGCGCCAATCGTCTCTGATCAGCTCAGTTTATCTTCTGGACTCATCCACGCTTATAGCGCCAGATCGTCCTCCGTACATCCGTACGAGTATTCGTAACGGCTCCCGCAGCGCTTTATGTAAAGTTTTTAAAGTTTCGGTTTTGTTTTCTTGCCGCAGTAATAACTCCGCTTGTCTTGTTGTTTCAGACTTTCGCTCTGCCAGTGACTACCGCCTCAGCCTGCCCTTCAGATCACCCGGGCCTCAGCTACCTCGCCACTTTCGCCATCCAGCCGATCTTCGCCTCCGGACACTGCCGGCCATCCACACCACGCGCCTGGCTCCAGTGATCCTCCGCCTGGTCGGCTCAGTCTTCCCGCTTCTACGCTCGGCAGCCCGGAGCCTGCTCACCTCGTCTCCGTCCGGAGTGCCGTCAGTCACGCCTCCACCTCGGCTCTGCCGGATCCTCGGAGAGGCCACGGGTGACGCCGGACTTAGTATTCATCAGTGTCAATAATAATCTGCACAATAAAAACCGTCACGTTCATCCAGCCGTTTACTAGGAGTTCCTGCATTTGGGTCCTAGAAAATAGTCTGTTCTTGACAGTTGCTGTGCTTGATGAAGGTTGCTCTCCTCGCCCTGATCTCATTCTCTCTGTAGACGGCTCAGCATCACGCAATCCTGTCACTGGACGAAATCGAGTGGGTTTTGCTGTTGTCACACAACATGAGGTGTTGAAATCTGACTCCTTACCTTCTCATTACTCAGCACAAGCTGCAGAGCTAGTTGCACTTACTGAAGCATGCAGATTGGCTGAGAATAAAACTGTTAGAGTTTGGACAGACTCCAAGTATGCATTTTCTGTTTGCCGTGATTATGGAGCTCTGTAGAAACAGAACATTTCTTAAATCTGGTGGCAGCCCTATCCTTCACCACGACAAAGGGGCAGCATTGTTAGATGCTATTCGCTTACCACAAGCTGTATGGAAATGCCGAGCTCACACTAACCATGCTGACTCAGTTTCTACAGGACATCCTAACCCATCGTTTAGATAACAAGAATTAATGTTTAAAGTATTTCTCAATTTCTAACCTCTACTGTCCTCATATCTGCCGCTCATTTTCGGAAGGACTGCAAACTCTGCCCCTCTGATAACAGAGTCAGTCGCACCAGAATCCACAAGAAAAACAATATCTCCACATCGATTGTGTTCAGGCATGCGTTTGTATGCATCGTGTGTATATTCGGTGTATATCTCTGCTGGCGCTGTGTCATCAGTGGCTTGTGTGTGCTCAAGGTAAGAGATAGCCGCACTTATCAATGTCTGAGTGTGTGGTGGTGTCTCACATGCTTGTGCAGGAGTGTGTATCAGTGTGTGTTCACATGCTCTGTTGTGTCAGCGTGGGTGCTCTTACGTAACTGAAGAATGCAATTCAAGCCGGCCCCTTCCCGACCTGGCGTCGACACCCCGTCTAGTCAGTCAGCCTGACCGTGATTCTCGGGGCAATCCTTTGCCCAATGTCCCATTTTACATTTGAAACAAGCGTCTCTTCCTCCTCGTCCTCGTCGGCCTTGGCCACGGCCTCTGTTCTGATTCTCGTACGCCCTCAGCTGCGCCATCTGTAATCTGTCCGCCAGCTGCGTACTTTTCCTCTTTTGCTTGTCTTTGAGGAATTTTTCTGCATGGAGAGCGTGTCTCTCTACGGTCTCCAGGTTACCAAACTCCCAGGTCACACAGTCGCGTTTCACCGTGTCCGCGATCTCAGGGTGGATGCCATTGATGAAACGGTCACGTAGCTGTACTTCCTAGTGGGTGATCGTGTTATTACTCTCCTCACAGATGCAGGAGCATCAGCCTCGCTCACAGCAACGCAACAGTTTTCTACTGCAGAAGAAAGACATCTTTGGAAGAAAAATGTCTGTACATTTAAGATTGAAGATTTTAGATTGGTTTGGCCCCAATGATAAACCTTGCCTACCAAAACATTTCTTTGCCCATTTTGCCAAGTTGACTCATGGATTAGCCCACGTGTCACAAGGAGGGATGTTTGATCTCATTCAGCAACATTGGTTCACAAAAGGCTGCGCAGCCTATGCTCAAAAATGTTGCCAGTCCTGTCTCGTGTGTGAATCTCACAACACCGGCAGAGGCATAAAACAGGTTCAAGCTGCACTTCCACAACCAGATAAACCATTTGATCATGTGATGATTGATTTCATTGAACTAACTCCCAGCGAAGGCAAAAGATATTGCCTTGTAATGGTCGACATGTTTTCCAAGTGGGTGGAAGCGCTGCAGCATTATTAACAGATGCCAATACCTGACTACTTGGACGGTGACTGCAAAGAGGACTCTGACGAACATGAATAAATATTAGTGTTTTTAATGATCCTTCCAGCTTGCTAATTATCAGGGAACGTCTTTGTTCTATTTGAATTTCACATTCCACGTTAATGATATTAGATTCCAAGTCTGATGTTAGTGTTCTGTTGTGCATACTTTTTGTGATCAATGACTGATCAAAAGGGAGAAGTGTAATGGAAAAATATTTAACCGCGACATACAGCATTACTGGACAATGTGGCTTAGCAAGACGTCAGAGTTGATAATCAGAAGGAACATTGAGCCAAAGGATTCTGGACGGCCCACACCTGCGACACTTTTTTGATGCAAGTGAAGCAGGATCTGACACCGTCAGTTACGTGAGGATGGAGAATAACGTCGCCTTCCTGCTCGGCGAAGCAGGAGTTACGCCGCTGAAGCAGGTCACCGTTCCACGCCTGGAGCTTTCAGCTGCAGTTCCTGCTGTCCGTGTGGACAGTCTTTGGGACAGATAGCACCTGGTGCTGAAGTACTAAAGTAATGAGAACAGTCGCTTTAATACCTTTGTGTCAAACAGGGTTTCAACCATCAGAGACACTACAAATGTGTCACAATAGAGGTATGTCAATACTGAAGACAATCCGGCAGACGATGCGTCCAGAGGTATGAAAGTTGATGACCTACTGATTGGCAGATGGATAAAAGGGCCCAACTTTCTTGGGAAGCCAGAGAAGTATTGGCCAGAAAAAACTGTGGAGATCACATTTCATTGGATGACCCAGAAGTCAAGAAAGACTGAACTGCGAATGCTGTAATTGTCCAGGACTCGCCTAATGCTTTTGACCAACTGATCACTTCTCCGACTGGAGGAGGCTCAAGGCTGCAGTTGCCTGCTTCCTCAAGGCAAAGAGGATGCGAATAACCCATCCACTCATATGCAGTGGGAGATGAAGAAGGTCAGAGTGTCTCATCAGATGACCTTTTGGAGGCAGAAATGTTCATCATTCGCTACACTCAGCAGCAGCGGTTCACGGAGGAAACCCATCTGGAAAGTCTGCAGTCAGAAAGGAAAGCACACAACTAAGGAGGAAGTACCGGATTACAAATGCTAATTCAGCCATAAGGAAAACCATGTCTGACTGCTGTACTTGTAGACGCTACACTGTAAGAGCAGGTGAGCAATAAATGGCGGACCTGCCAGAGGAAAGGATTTCGCCTGATGTCCATTTACGAGTGTTGGAGTTGACTAGAGAGGGAGAGGCCTGTGTAATTATGGAGTGATTTTACCGAGAGGTGGCGAACTCACCGGACACCCACGCATGCATTAATGCTCTGCGACGATTTATGAGCAGAGGAGGCCACGTTTCTCACATGCGATCTGACAATGGCACCAAGTTAGTTGGCGCAGAAAGAGAACTAAGGGATTAAATCACAGCTAAATACAGGGAGCACCACTTCAGCATCACACTGCGGTGGTGTCCGAAGGTGCTCAGCTCCACTCTGCGTCAGCAGACACTGGGCGATGATGGATTTCATACAGTTCTCTGTGAAGCCGAGGCCATCACTGAGCCGTCTGAGGATCCCAGTGATGCCGGACCTCATGAGAGCCTGATCTGTATGTGAAAGAAGGTGGAGACCTGTCCCGTTTATCTCAGACGTATTCTGGAAACAACGGGTACAGGAGTACCGTCCCGAGCTTCAGGAAATCTGCAATCTCTTTCTACAACCGCCGACCTTCCGGTTAGCGGACGACCCGCTCCACCTCTAAGCCACAGCCGCCCAACAAACAAAAGCTCCTTCGTTTAGTTTCTGTGCTCCACATATCTGGAACAAACTCCAGATCTTTTAAATCGAGGCTGAAGACTTTTGTGTTTGCCGCTTTTATTAAATCAGATCATGATTCATTTCTCACACTGCGCTGTAACTGTGACTCTCCTGTCTTAACGTTTTATCTTCTATTTAACTCGTGTTTTAAATGTCTTTTTTATTTACATGTTGCTTTTGTGTAAAGCACTTTGAATTGCCTTGTTGTTGAAATGTGCCACAAATAAACTTGCCTTGCCTCCTGTTAGGTTGATGCCATCTCTTATGTTGTGACAGTGAAGCAGTGGTGATGTCAGGTGTGCGTAAACTCGCTGTTGACGCGTTCAGGTGACGCACCGTATTTTTCCCGTGATGATTCAACACTGAACAACAAATCCATGTTGAAATCATAGAAATAAACTAAAGAAACCTGTTTGTTACCGTCTGCACACAGACTGTGTCTCTCCAGCACCAAACGGGAAGCAGCAAACCGGGTAGCTACTATGGTAACGGGCGAAAAAACTCCTCAAATACCGTCTCTCACACGCACAACTAACAGCGTTAAGAGTCTGTGTTGAATTTGGCGTGTCTGTATGGATTATATTGATGCCACATTAAGACATATGACGCCTTCATCGCGTCCTAACACTACTACTCCAACCTTTCCTAACGCAGGAACCTCGCCCTGCAGCCCGGCCACCGGTCTCCACCGCCGGCAGCCGTGGCCACCGGTCTCCACCGCCGGCAGCCCTGGCCACCGGTCTCCACCGCCGGCAGCCCTGGCCACCGGTCTCCACCGCCGGCAGCCCTGGCCGGCCCTCTGCGAGGCCTGGCCTGTTAGACACTGCGGGAGCATCTTTGGTGAAGCCTCAACGCTCAGAAACCCTCGTTTAAATTTGTAAAACCTTGATTTTATTTGTGAAAATGCAAAAAGGGCGATTTTTTCACACATAAACCGCATTGGACCAGGTCCAGATAAAAACCACTATACCTAGGCTGTCAGACTTGGACTAGATTATCCAGAGAGGCTAAAGATGCTTTAACTGGTTACAACTCATACGTTACTAATAACGGCCCCTATTATTTCCCTTTAACTGTGTTTTAGCGGTTCATACAGGATTAACAAACAGATTTACTATTAATTAAATGACCACTAACTAAATGCGACACAGTGAACCTGGAGCCTTCGGGGCCCCTGGCGGTCTGGGGCCCCTGGGGGTCTGGGGTTGTTTGCTTGGATTGCGTGTCCACAAACTCAAAGAACAACTGGACAGATGAAAGCCAATTTTATTGATCAAGTAACATAAATAGGACAAATGTTTCACTGTACACACAACCTGGAGACCAAAGTAAAAATAAATAGTGTCACAGTAATAAATTAAACGCATGAAACGGACCAATAGACTGTTAGCATTGAGTCTGTGACACGAGACGCTGAGTCGCGTTGGTCTCTGAGGACGACAGTGCAGTTCAATGGCTATTTACACACATTTTATTTTACACGTTTTTCATTTTCAGGAGCCGACGTTTCATTTCACTCGTCTGTCTGCAGTTCACATTTGTGTTTTTACAACTTCAATAACTTCAGCAACAATTTAAAAAACTAAGAAAAGCAAAAAGCAGCGGCTGATTATTAAACTTTGAGTTACATGTTACAACAGCATCGTCACAGCTATCAACGTTTCTTCAATACGAGTTCAGTATCAAATACTTCAGTCAGCAGGTTACAAAAATATCACACTTTGTTTTTTTTAAACGAGCGTCTTCAGTTCCTACAGCACCGAGCCGTCAGTGAACGCAGCAGCTCTCAACCCTCTTCAGTCCCAGAACAGGTCGACCTTTGACCCCGTGCGAGGATGTTTTAACCCTTTCAGCCTGCTGGAAGATGAAGAACTGTTGTTGCCATTTAATATTTGGGACACTGAATGCCACAAACTCTTGTATCTGTTCTGTTCTCGCGTTATTTAAATATAAGTTTGTATATAACGTGAAAAGTTTTTTTTTCGCCTAATATAAAAAGTCACTGATTCTGGTTCCCGCTGATGTCTCTTGTTTAGTTTTTAACTCCAATAATCAGGATTTATTGATCAGGTTCTGTTAGAGATAATGTCGTAACGTAAACATAACTACAAATGGCAACACTGGACAAAATTATCTCGAGTCAAGGTCCACTTACAGGCTTTTACGCATCTAGAAAGTGGACCTGGATCAGGATTTATTGATCAGGTTCTTGTTCGGTCTGTTTCAACACAGCCAGGAGACCACACAATGCTCAAGTCTTTATTTTAGGGTAACGAGATGGTTAAATTAAATACGAGCCTCATTTTGTATTCGGATCTAAAGAAATCACGCACTCTTGGCTCCTCCAGCCTCCGAAAACAAAATCAGTCTCTCAGAGATTTTCCAGACTGTCGGGTTGAGAGCTGCTGAACCGAACCTCCGGTCTCAGATTCAGACCTCAGATCCAGATCCTTGAGCTCTCCTTCAGTTTCAGTTTCGTGTGCGTACAATCACAGCGGGGCGCCCGACAGCAGACGCCCCACCGGAGGTGAAGAGGAAACTAAATTCAAAAAACATCATCTGGACACAAACGCTGTAGGTTCTCCGGCGTGTAGCCACCGGCCGACGCCGACCGACGCCGATGTCCTGGTGGCTACAGCTTTCATAGTCCAGCTCTGTGTCCACACACACATCCTTGTACTTCTATCTTTGTGAGGACCGTCAGTGACATAATGCATTCCCTCGCCCCTCACTCTAACCTCGCCCTTCAAACCAAGTCTTAACCTTCAAACAGCCATTTGAAGTTGTGAGGACCGGCCAAAATGTCCTCACTTTCCAAAAATGTCCTCACTCTGTAGGTAAAAAACATGTTTCAGTCTTCACTATGTAGCAAGTATACACACACACACACACACACACACACACTCTGCAGAATATGACAAAAATTAAAAATAGCAAACAAAAACTGATGTAAACATTATTTTAGGAAAACAAAACTCCTGAGACTATTTCGGCGTCACGTCGCTGCACTGAAGCGTTTGTGTTATTATTTGAAAGTGTTCCCCTCGCTTCCTGATGATGCTGCCGCCAGCCGGGTCGGCTTCCTGTTTCTGTTGCCATGGCAACTGATAACGGTGGCGGTGGTGAGCCTGTAACCTCCTCACTTTTTAACTACACATGTGCGCAGACAAGCAGCTGCAAAGTGCTTTTGTACTCGTCGGAGTAATTTAAGCACTTTGTCCTTTGAGGATTAATACGTTTGTCCACTAGGGGGCAGATCAGAGGCAAATCATCCCTGGTGACGCCAATTCATCTTAGTGTAAACACTAAAGAAGGCAACACAAGGAGGTTCTCCTCGGACCTCGGAAATAGTCGTTTGACAAAATTATCTAAAGGTCACGGTCCACTTACTAGCTTTTCAAAATCTAGTAAGTGGACCTTGACTTAAACGGGCACTCCTTTGATTTAGTATGTCCTATCCATAAGGATAGGGAGACTCCGTTAGGGAGACTCAAAAGAGACTTTTCAAAAAAGAACGGTCCCAATCTGAGCAGCAGGGGTGGAAATATCCTGACCACTGGTGTGAGTCAAACTCCATTTCCCATAATGCAACTTTTTACAGGCTTCTTGTTTTAAAATTAGTCAGCTGGAAACATTAAAAAGTTAGACTGAGACAGAGTTTTCAACCAAGTCACGGAGCTAATGTTAGCTTCATTAGCTAGCTAGCTACAGCTGCTCAAATCTGCTGGCTGCAGGTGTCATTTTAAGCACATCAAACTGTGTAAAGCAGGTGCTGGACCAGCAGAAGACCGCAATGAAAACATGAAAAAGGGGGCCGCACACTGTAGTTCCCTGAAGTGCAATTTATTGTTGGCTAGTCTGAAGAAGAGCGGTAGTTCGAAACGTCAGTGTTGGATGTGCCAATAAATTGCACTTAAGGGAGCTACAGTGTGCGGCAATAGTTGTCATTGGTTGCGGGGTAGAAATGAAAAGCTTTTTTTTGTCCTTTAAAAATTGCATATGGGGTCACTTAAACTTGGTTTTCATAGAAATGAATTGAAACCAGAGATCAGCAGGAGATATGAGGAGTTACAGCTTGAGAAAGCAGCGGTAGGTCGTTTAAAGTGAAGATGGCAGTTTTCCCTCCAAAATCCTCCAATCAGAAGAAACAGGCGCCGACTAGCACACATCATCAGAAACCGCGAGAATCATAGGAAAGTGACGACTGAACCTCCCTCCATCTTGTAAATATTGTGCATCGGCGCTGCAGCTGAAGCCTTATTTTCACGTGAAGTTTGAGTAAATTCTCAAATTTAACTTTCTTAAAACAATCCTCTCGAGGTGCGGCTATATGATAATTCAGTACTCCGTTCAATTTCAATTCAGGACAAAGAGAAAACATATCCGGATCGCTTTTTTGACAGATAGGTCCAAGATGTGTTTAGCCTAGCTTAGCACAAAGACTGGAAGCAGGGGAAAACCTAGCCTAGCTTCATAAAAAGTTGATTGCGGCAACTGCATTGAAATAAACAGACTAGTTGGCTAACAAGCTAGTCACAAATCCATCCAAAAGTCAACTTGGTTTTGTTGGCTAGTGCCAGGGGTCAAGACCTAGAAGCTAACTCTAACAATTGGTAAAGTTCAAGATTAAGACCGAAATATCATCTTCTAGGCCCAGTTTGGTTAACTTTAGATGCAAAGATAGCAGCTAACAAGAACATACAACAAGTAAATCAGACAGACTTGTTGTTAGAAGGTGTATTTTTTGTCTCTTGTGCTGAAGTCTTTATGCTAAGCACATGTTGGAGCAGAAACAATGTTCATTCAGGAAATAACAATTTTCTTTTTGTCTTTGAGAAGCACATGAGATCAACAAGTACTAGATAGAAGCTAATATTTAGGGCTTAATATCAAACTAAATTAGCTTAGAGTTATAGTCTGGCTCTTGACCCCCAGCTCTAGTCAACTAAACGAAGCTGACTACCGGATGGACTGGTGACTAGCTGGTTAGCTAACAGGATCCAACACGTAAATCAGACACTTGGAATAAACCCAATCAAGACTTAGAAGCTAACTCTAAACTAATCTCAAACGTTACTAATTGTTAGCTTCTATCTTTGTCTCTAAAGCTAACAAGAAGATACAACATGTAAATCCGACTTGGAGTTGTGTGACAGGGATTTTTTTTCCTCTTTTGATGAAGCTAGGCTAACGGTTCTTTGTGCCAAGCTTAGCTAAACACGTACTGGACCTGTCTCTGTATTGGACACACAGAGATGAAATCATCTGACTAACAAAGTGATTTCAGTTGGACTGAATATAATTTGACCGTTTAGGCTTGAACTGCAGCAGTAATGCAGTAAAAACAGACTTTGTTGACATTTGTAGATGTGAAAGTCAAACGTGATTCGTATTCCTTCTAAACATGGACATTTCCGTGCCAAAGTGAAGGAAAACAGTTCGGTGAACTAATTCTACAATAGACTGACCGGTTTGAGAAGCACTGGAACTTGTTGACCAGATGTCGGGGTGTTTTTGGTTACCTGGTGATGTTGTTGAACCCTTCATGGTGCGGGTTGGTGTACAATAAGCTACTGGACACACAGACAGTGCACACTTCAAAACACACACAAACAGAAAACATTTTCCCTTGAGAGTCCTGACAGCTTCAGGTGTTGAGGGTAGACCGTCCGGACGAAAAGCGCTGCTCTTCTGCGTCTACCCGAGCTCAAACTACTCGACTACTGCTGCTGTGTCAGAGCGTCGTCACAAAGTTCTCCCCATGAATGAAAAGAGTTTTGATTGCTAAACCTACACAGACACAAATATCCCCGTTCCCTTTGTCAGGTGTTCATGATTTAAGGTAGTTCGGGTGAAATCAAAACCAGAAAAGAGAGCCTCCTCGTGTTGAGTCCAGTGGTTCGGCGGTCGAGGAGCAGTCCAACTTAAGTGGAAAGTGTAGCCGAAAACTCTCGTCCGGCAGGTAGGAGGATGTGCTGCTGAGATCGTGGTGGAAATCTGGCGAGTTCATTGGCCACTACGGTCCAGCGTTAGATGACAATGTCCGAAGGTGGCGACGTCATTAACCCAGACAGCACTTTTAACAACATGCAGCGAAAGCTTGGCAGGTCAAAAAACCCAGAACTTCCAGGTGATGTGTTGAACATACCGGCAAAATTCATGATCCACAGGTTCCACAAAAAGAAAGAGGAAAACGGCGAACAGGAAAGGGAGACTGCGATGCGTCTGCGCAAGCAAGGCTTCTACCACTACGAGAGCTGGCGGTTGGCGACTTATTTAGCACTCCGATATCAGAGGACGATAGCGACGGCGGGCGTTTGTTTGGAGGCGTCCACCAGGCCAAGGAAAAAGATAGATAGTGTCAGCATCAGCTTTGACCCCTCGACAGGTCGAGTCCCGGACGACCCGCGGTGGGATCAGGAGTCAAGACACGAGTGCGAACGAACAAAATCCAGCCCAGGCACGAATTTTTAAACCCCGTCCCACACCCCGAGAAAAATACAAAACAAAAAGAAAAACTTTTGGCTTTGAGGTTATGTACAGTGACTTCCTGTGGAGACAGATTGATGTCCGTCAATTTTCCACAGACGTGCAGGACTGGATGTTGGCGAGCCGGCGCCGGCGTCAAAGGTCAGGGTCAAGTCTTCGAGCTGGGAGGAGGTGGAGCTACCTGTGTTAGTCTATCTGTATGCGTGTTTGTGTGTGTAGTGATTCTACACTCAGCTTTATTTTCTAACTGTTGTGTGGGTATGAACCTTCAACTAGCTCCGCCCCCTCCCTCTAGCTCCACCCGCAGCTACTGGCGGACCTCGTTGGCGATCAGACTGTCCTCCCCTGACTGAAAATCCGCCTCATTGATGCTGTTCCCTCCGTTCAGCATCTCCTCGTCCTGGGACGACCCTCGGTCCTCCTCGCCGCTGCCACCGCCCGGCTCGTCTGAGTTTGGGTCCTGGAGAACTTGGGCAATGTACATCTGCTGCTGCTGCTGCTGCTGCTGCTGCTGAACCACAAAAAACAGATTAACCAGCAGGGGGAGAGTTAGCAAGCTACGCAGGGTCTATAACATTTACACTCATTAGCATCATAACTAGCACTGGGTATCAAACCTGAGAAAATATACCAAAAGTAGGCATCAAATGTCATAATCTTGTTGACTTTTTCTATGATGAAATAGTTCCTGATTTAAATAATTTCTACAGTTTTAGACTGTATTTGATTTAGATTAAAGTTCTTGTTTGGTTGCTTGTGTTTAGATAACATTTAACAAGTAAAAGTAAGGTACCTAAGCTCAGGTATCTACTGAGCCCCAAAGGAAAAACAAAAACGTCCCAAAAGATATAGTTTGATCTTGTGTGCACAACATAAGAACTTGAGCGCAACTAGTAAGTGAGCAAATTAATTTTAAACTTACATTTCATGAACAAATTGTATTGTGGTGGTTCAAAGATGTTATAATTCAGTTTTTACACCTCAAGCATCTGTTACGTTTTGCCTCCTGTTCACTCCTTAAGACTCTGCTAGCAAGCTAAAGCTATGCTCCATCTGCTGATGAAGACCATGTGATGTCAAAAGCTCCGGAACAAAAATAGCAAGTGAACATTAGTTGAGACTGTTTAAAAAGCTAGAGCTAGTTTCTTGGAAAGCTAACAACCCTAAGAACTAGAGCTAGTTTGTCAGTAAGCTAATGAACCTAAGAACTAGAGCTAGTTTGTTAGATCCACTCACCTGAGATTTGGTGGTGGGGGAGGACGAGGGACGAACTGGACGTCCGTTCTCAACGGCGTCCACGTCGTTCTCCTTGGTGTCGATCTGAGACAGAGACACACGGTGAGACAACGTGCCGAACAGCAACATTAATGTTTCATACACGTGTTTTTGTAACCTTTGGTAAAAACGTTGCCGTACCTTGTAGTTATGAGCGCTGAGGTACTTGAAGTGTCCGAAGCAGACGTGAGACAGACAGACCACGATGGTGACGATCAGCACCACCAGGGTGAACATGGACGTCGGTGTCTCGAAACCTGACAGCGCATTAGCAGTTAGCATTAGTTAGCATTCAACAACAACAACTACAGGTTGAAGCGACCCCGTCACTCATACAAACATTCGGCTCTTGCGTACTCGAGGTCAGACTGGGCGGAGCTTACCTGTGCGTACAGTGGAGAAGAAGAGCAACCAGAAGAGGCAGAGGATGGGTGCAGCCACCACCTGGGTGACGGCTCCGGAGTGGATCTTCTTGTCTAGTTTGGAGGGCAGGTAGGCGTAGTACATGTTGTATCGGTCCACCAGGTGTTTCAGCAGCATGTACATCAGACCTGCAGGGGGACAGGTGAGTCAGGATGTCACACAGACGACTTAATACTGTATATCTGATAAGACTTTTGACTTGATAGACACGATACTTAATTTGGACTTGTCTTAGCAGACTTCACAATCAACTTGCACTTGTCTGGACTGACTAGAGACTTCATTTGGACTTGCCGCTAAAGTTTTAAAAACAGCTCTGGGTACTAGTACTAATACTTCAGTACTGGTGCTGTACTGTAGTACTGGTGCTGTAGCGGTGCGGTGTGGGGTGTAGTTAAGACTGACCGAAGGGGACGATGATGGGGCAGGTGATACTGTAGGCCATCACCACCGTGAAGACGTTCATCATCCAGGCGTACGCCGCTCCGAACTGAAACTCATAGGCCTGGTGCTGCAGGGACCACAGACTATGTTAGAAACAGGACACAGCTACAGCAGCGCCCCCATGAGGCTGTAATGTTCGTCACACACCAGAAAACTGAACTGTTGGACTTAGGGACAACTTTACTGTTGTTAGATCCAGGTTCCCACATAGAAACAATAATGGACTAAAGTCTACATGGAAACAATAATGGACTCTTAAGTGTCCACGGAGAGACAATAATAACTTGGTCAGTTATTTTGTGCATCAGTGTGGTCGAGTCAATTCAATTTATTTATAAATTATAACAGAAGTTATCTCATTGCACTTTTCCTGTAGAGCAGGTCTAGACCGAACTCTTTATGATATTGAGTCTTGTCCGATTATTACAAACTGATCTTAGTCAGAGTCCGTCCTCTCGGGTCGGAGTCAGAGTCCGTCCTCTCGGGTCGGAGTCAGTGTCCGTCCTCTCAGAGTCCGTCCTCTCGGTCGGAGTCAGTGTCCGTCCTCTCAGAGTCCGTCCTCTCGGTCGGAGTCAGAGTCGTCCTCTCAGAGTCCGTCCTCTCGGTCGGAGTCAGTGTCCGTCCTCTCAGAGTCCGTCCTCTCGGTCGGAGTCAGAGTCGTCTCGTCAGAGTCCGTCCTCTCGGTCGGAGTCAGTGTCCGTCCTCTCAGAGTCCGTCCTCTCGGTCGGAGTCAGAGTCGTCCTCTCTGTCGGAGTCAGAGTCCGTCCTCTCGGGTCAGAGTCAGTACGGCCTCTCGGTCGGAGTCAGAGTCCGTCCTCTCGGTCGGAGTCAGAGTCGTCCTCTCGGGTCGGAGTCAGAGTCCGTCCTCTCGGTCGGAGTCAAGAGTCCGTCCTCTCAGAGTCCGTCCTCTCGGTCGGAGTCAAGAGTCCGTCCTCTCGGTCGGAGTCAGTGTCCGTCCTCTCAGAGTCCGTCCTCCCGGTCGGAGTCAAGAATCCGTCCTCTCAGAGTCCGTCTTCTCGGTCGGAGTCAGTGTCCGTCCTCTCAGAGTCCGTCCTCTCGGTCGGAGTCAGAGTCGTCCTCTCTGTCGGAGTCAGAGTCCGTCCTCTCGGGTCAGAGTCAGAGTCCGTCCTCTCGGGTCAGAGTCAGAGTACGGCCTCTCGGTCGGAGTCAGAGTCCGTCCTCTCGGGTCAGAGTCAGAGTCTGTTCTCTCGGGTCAGAGTCAGAGTACGGCCTCTCGGTCGGAGTCAGAGTCGTCCTCTCGGGTCGGAGTCAGAGTCCGTCCTCTCAGAGTCCGTCCTCTCGGTCGGAGTCAGAGTCCGTCCTCTCAGAGTCCGTCCTCTCGGTCAGAGTCAGAGTCCGCCTCTCGGTCAGAGTCAGTCCTCTCGGTCGGTGTCAAGAGTCCGTCCTCCCGGTCGGTGTCAGAGTCCGTCCTCTCGGTCGAGTCAAGAGTCCGTCCTCTCAGAGAGTCCGTCTTCTCGGTCGGAGTCAGAGTCCGTCCTCTCGGAGTCAGTGTCCGTCCTCAGAGTCCGTCCTCCCGGTCGGAGTCAAGAATCCGTCCTCTCAGAGTCCGAGTCAGAGTCCGGAGTCAGTGTCCGTCCTCAGAGTCCGTCCTCTCGGTCAGAGTCAGAGTCGCCTCTCTGTCGGAGTCAGAGTCCGTCCTCTCGGTCAGAGTCAGAGTCCGTCCTCTCGGGTCAGAGTCAGAGTCCGCCCTCTCGGTGAGTCAGAGTCCGTCCTCTCGGTCGGAGTCAGAATCCGTTCTCTCTCAGAGTCAGAGTCTTCTCGGTCGGAGTCAGTGTCCGTCTCAGAGTCCGTCCTCTCGGTCGGAGTCAGAGTCCGCCTCTCTGTCGGAGTCAGAGTCCGTCCTCTCGGTCAGAGTCAGAGTCCGTCCTCTCAGAGTCCGAGTCTCGGCCTCTCGGTCGGAGTCTCAGAGTCCGTCCTCTCGGCCGGTCAAGTCAGAGTCCGTTCTCTCGGGTCAGAGTCAGAGTCCGCCTCTCGGTCGGAGTCAGAGTCCGCCCTCCCGGTCGAGTCAGAGTCCGTCCTCTCAGAGTCCGTCCTCTCGGTCGGAGTCAGAGTCCGTCCTCTCAGAGTCCGTCCTCTCGGTCGGAGTCAGAGTCCGTCCTCTCAGAGTCCGTCCTCTCGGTCGGTGTCAAGAGTCCGTCCTCCCGGTCGGTGTCAAGAGTCCGTCCTCTCGGTCGGAGTCAAGAGTCCGTCCTCCCGGTCGGAGTCAAGAGTCCGTCCTCTCGGTCGGTGTCAGAGTCCGTCCTCTCGGTCGGTGTCAGAGTCCGTCCTCACCCTCTTGACGTTGCGGCGGTCTGCAGCGGAGCGAGCCAGGCACAGCCGGATCATGTACATGAGTAGACCGGGGATCCTCAGCAGGTCCATGGCGTTCCCGATGAATGCCGAGGCGATGACGTAGTTGACGAAGAATGCTCCGTTATCCGGCAGGAAGACGCACCTGAAGGAGACGCAGCATCACCATTAGAGCAGAACGTCCTACTACCGAACGATCAATCAAACTTGATAGTTTATTGATGCGTGCAGAGAAACTGAGCTGTTTCAAAATAAGAGTACATAAACAAAAGGCTACAGATACTTTTATCACCTGATTTGAATTTTATTTATTTGAATTTTATTTGGAAATTTAAGTGGATTTTTTTTCCCAATTTAAAATTTTATTTATATTTTAATGTGTTATAAATGATCCAAATCCAAACCATCACACTCTTACAGTGATCATGACATTGGCAGACAGTGTGCAACCTAAATTTGTAAATGGAATCGTAAACTAGTAATATATCTTAATGTGAATCATATTGTGAAGGTTTGGAGGAAACTGAAAACTCAATTTTCATAGTAATTATAATTTTTTTTAAACATGAAAATCAAAAAATTTGATTTTTTAAGTTAATTTCTAAACTTACAATGAAAAAATATTTTTTAATTCAAATCCTGTAATAAATCATGTGCACACTAATGAAAGATTACATTTCAATTTGAAATAATGAGTTAATTTTAATATTGGCAGCTTCCATTACAGTATGATGAAATATAAACATATAATTGACATAGTATGGTGAGTAGTAACAGCAGTAAACTGCAGGACATGATGTCCACTAGGAGATAAAAATTACTTACTCAAATCTGACTTTGGCATCAGCCAGGAACTTCTTATCAAAGAGCCAGCGGAAAAAAACATCCAGACTGGAAAACGGAGACAGACGTTTTAGTGAGAACAGCAGAGGTCAAAGGTCACTCAGGGACGGATTCTTGCAGCGAACGCTGTTTATTACCTGCTGAGTCCGAGAGACGGCAGCAGCAGGACCATGAAGATCAGGAAGGTGTAACATTTATGCATCGTCGTCCTGTTTTCTCCAGACCTGCGGACACACAGAGCCGGTCAAATCAGGGTCAGGTCCAGGCCAAATATTCCCTCGGACTTGACTCAACTGACTTCAGACATAATTTAGACTTGTCTGGACTAATCTGAGACTTGACTTGGACATGTTTGTATCAACTGAAATCAGACCTGAACTTCATTCAAATTGTTTGTCACTTGGCTTTTCTCAGTCGATGCGATTTGGACTTGTCTTGACTGATTTGAGACTTGACTTGGACTTGTTTTAAATGACTTGATATCGGACTTGGACATGTCTCAACTGGCTCTCAATGGACACTGAAATGACTTGAGACTTTACTGGGACTTGCTTCGACCGATTTGACTTGAAGATGTCTTAACAGTCGACTTGGACTCGCCTTAACTCACTTATTGTGGACATGACCTGAGGCTTGATTTAGATTTGTATCAACTGCCTTTAATCTTGACTTGGACTTGCTACAGAAGTGCTAGTACTAATATTGCAGTATTGACGGCGTATTACATTTCTGATGCTGTCCTGTAGTACTAATGAAGAGGAGGGCGAGCAGGAAACAGCGGTGTTACCTGGTCCAGTGAGCCTCGAAGAAGGCAGAGTAGTAGACGATGGTGGGCAGCAGAGCAGAGAAAGCCCAGAGCAGCAGAGTGGGGAAGAACTGAGTGACGATGGGATTCTGTACAAAACAAACAGAGCAGCAGAGCGTCAAAGCATTTCAAACGACACCCAGCACCACTGAAGATCTACTCAGTCTGACTAATGGTTTCTTACGTTGAGATACTCGACAGGCTTGGTGACGTTGAACTTGTCCATGGTGGAGATGATGATGGCAGGCGTTGTGAGGAAGAAGAGCAGGATGAAGAGGATGCAGTTGATGATGAAGCAGCGGATCCACCAGGAGATCCCGCCTAGCGACAGGTGTTCCCTGCGGGAAGAAACCAGGACACATCAACTGAGGGTGAGGGGTGTGTTTGTTTGGTATCTGGTGTGGTTTTTGGCGGGTGGAGCTTGTGGATTACCAGCGGACGTTCTGCGGGTCGGGCGCGTACGAAACGCTCCAGTTGTGAATGTGGAGAACCTCGCTGAACTGAGAGGATCCTGGCTCCTGACGACACCGACAACCCTGAACCTGACAGGCATTAAAGTCCTTCAAAATACTGCAAAAAGAGAGGGGGCGGGGTCAGAGAGAAGGGGCGGAGTCAGAGAGAAGGGGCGTGGTCAGAGAGAGGAGGTTGGAAATGTTTTACAGTTTACATCAACAAATAAAAACAAAACAGTAATGTGAAAGACAAACAAATTGACTAATGAACTAATTATTGTTTTAATGTAAAAGCGGCTATCTCTTGTGTGGGAGGAGTGAGAGACAGGGGGTAAGGGGCGGGGTCAGGTGGGGGCGGGGTCAGGTAGGGGCGGGGTCAGGTAGGGGGCGGGGTCAGGGTGCGCCTCACATGGCAGTCATGGCCTCGTTCTGGAAGGTGACGAAGGCCATGCCCAGCGGTTTGGTGTGGACCTTCTCCTTCTCCTTCCTGTACTCCTCCTTCAGCTTGGCCTCCCTCTTGGTGTAGTAGCTGACCGCCTCCTCCTGCAGGACCAACGTAGGCTGCTGAGTCACTGCTAACATGCTAACATGCTAACAACACACACCCTGACCCAACACAAATCAGACCAGGTCTCATGGATCCAGATTATTTCTTTGCCAATGAAATGTTTGGTCTATAAAAAGTTCACAAATGTCCAAAATTATGTCATTAAACTGCTTTAGTTTAGTCCAAAAAACGTTTTCAAAAACTATTTGAAACACGGCTCAACTCCACTCGACTAAGTAAAAGAAGTTAAATGGAGAAAAAGCTGATTGTCACCATCAACGTCGCCTCGATTCTCTAACCGGCGACAATAAAACGGTCTTGAACTTCAGCGAGCTACAATAACCCATCATAGTGTGTATGTGTGAACGGAGCGTTAGCGTTAGCGTCACCTCCTCGCAGCCGGTGATGGCGCAGCAGCAGAGGTGCCCGCAGGGTTTGGGGTTGATCATGGTGGGAACGTGTTCCTTCGCCATCAGGTCGGTGAAGAACTTCTTACTGCGCTCCGTCTTCTTCCTGCGGACACAAACACACAGAGCATGTGCGGTTGCTTCAGTTGGATAAAAGAAACACCTTTTAAAGAGTCCTTACATTTTACTCGGTGATATGTCGATCTGAAAAAACATGATTTCAATGTTTTAAGATTTTTCTTCAATATGTCCAGTAGCAGTTAAGACGGAGCGGGAGTGTATCCCAGCATGCCCCGGGCCCTGACTGTCTCACCTCTCGGCGTTCAGAGACATCAGTTTGGCCACGTTGTAGCAGATCCGAGCCTCCAGCACCGTGCAGTTCTCATACGCCTGCCTGAAGAACAAACATACCCTGCAGATCAGTCTCTTTAGATCCATTACGACAAAAATATAACTTTCAATGCAACTACTGACTTATTATTATTCAATAAGAAAACCAGAAAACGTCACACTCGCTTCAACATTAGAAAAACATTTTCGAGGATTCTTTTTAATCATAATTTTCTGTTTCTGATAAAATAAAACTTAGATCCAGTCCTCGAATCAGGACTGTCCTCTGATTATATAAATGTTCACTATTTGATATGTCACAGTGGAAATGTAACTGTGGGAGATACAACAAAATATGAAAACTGAACACAAAAGTAAACACATATCTTCATTTATTTAACCTTTAACCTATTTAACGGTTTCAAATTTGGCATCGAAAACAAAACTAAACTGTTCTAATTTTTTTCCCCAGTTTCACTAGTTAACCAATATATAATATCCAATAACACTTTAGATCAAAAAAACGTTAACAATAGCATGATTATATTGTTGAATTTATTAAATGAAAGTAATGGAAATGTACATTATAGTTGGCATGCACAAACAGGCACCAGGAGTCCATCCACCCCTGTCCCCGGCCTGTATTTGGGACCGGCCTTTATTTGTTCGTGGCAAACACACCCCCGGCCATTATTATTATTATTGTTGTTGTTGACTACTTCTGAGAAAATACTGTATAAAATGTGAGAAATTATTGCTGAAATACGAGTTTCAGCCACTCCAAGCACCGGTACCGTAACCGTATGAACAGAGGCGCATCAAAATCCAAACGGCAGCTGATTTGACCGCAGTAATCCTCTGACGTGACCGCACATCTACGGCGATGGCTTCCACGAGTTCACCTGGAACTCCCAAACCGTAAGTTAGTCTGTTTCTCTCTGCCGTTGTTTGTTCACATAGAGCCTAAAGTTAGCTAGCTGTCAGTATTAGCTAACTTTAGCACTTGGACCTCTGCCAGACCAGCACAACGTTAGTTAAAAGTTAACTTTAACCAGCCGGTTCCATGTGAGAAAACAACGACAGAAACAGACGGTTTGAGAGTTCCAGTGAACTCGTGGAAGCCATTGCCGTAGGTTTGCAGAGATGCCAGATAACCCAAATTCAATATCAACATCATGTCAATAAATCGCCAAGTTCAATAAAGTGTTTAGACTACAAATGTGAAAACACACTTGAGGACATTTTGAGAGATTTTAGAGCTTTAATAAAAGTGTAACACTTTTTAAGATCTGAGAGAAAGATGGAGCAGAAGAAGAACTTACTCAAAGTGCTGTTTTATCTGACTCTCTTCTGCGTATTTAGAGATGCCGTTAATGAATAAAGTACGTTTCACCTGCAAAACACAAAACTGGGATTAAAACACAAGCGACAGCAGATAAAAAAAAGTTTGTGTATTTTCATGTTTTCAGATAACGAAGAATTATTAACATTTCAAACCTCACAAAGTATTTTTTGTCTGTTTATTGTCAAAAATACTGAAAACAAGACTGTTCTTTAGTCCCAGAATAAAAACAGACAGTGGAGATTCGGGGTTTAATCAACTTCTTGACTAGAGAAAGCTAAAGATAAAGCTACTTTTCACACCAACACAACACTTCCTGTATGTGTTTCTTAATAAATTGAGAATGACTTCCGGATGGGAGCCGAAACGTCTTGATTCTGAAAACAGTGTCCAGACGACTACGACTGAAACCTTTTCTACGATAGAACGCTCCTGGACGAATGAGGGACTACACCGTCTTAATAAATGTGTTTAATTGTGAAATCAGTTGCAGGCTTTTACTGTGAAAAAAAACACAGGAAATGTGGACAATGGTGACAAAGTGAGGTTAGCTAACAAACGCTTCAACATTACAATACATCTGGACATTTCTCAGCACTTGGTTTCGAACATTACATGGATAAAGATTGTTATCACATCTCAGGGAAGATCATAAAACACCTGTGAACCGGATCCCCCCGGGTTATAGTGTCCACAAAGGTTTTAGACCAGATTAGATTTAAAAAGTATCGCACTGTCGGTCTGTTTTGTAAAAACGTGGGTGTGTTTTCCTACCAGGTCGTCCTCCTTGTAGTGCATCTTGGACGTGTGTCTCCTCATGCTGTAGACGGTCAGCAGCAGATACATGAAGGCAAACGAAGTGTGCAGCCACAGCAGATTCGTCCTGGACAGAAAAAAAGAAGAAGTCATTTTTACAAGACACCAAGCTAGGAGTTTCCCCCACTCCCAGTCTTTGTGCTAAGCTAGGCTAAACACACTTGTTTCTGCACTGGACACACGGATGAAACTGACAGAGAACAGGAGGATTTACAGAAGAGTTGGACTGTTTGATAAAGTATCGCATCATCAGACACATTTCCTGTGTCTCAGCAGGTCGTCCCCTAATCACAGGGTTGGCGGTTCGATCCCCGGCTCCTCCCGTCACCAAGGACTCCCGATGGTCAGCCCAGCAGCTTGTACGGTCGCCCGCTGCCATCGGTGCAAAGCACTTACCAAACTTACCATTTCCAACCAATGAACAGCGAGTAAGACGGTGATCCCGGCCCGACAGGCTAATCGTCTTCTGGGTTTATCTACAGACAAGAGTAAGACTGACTGCACCGCAGCTAGCTGACTTCACATCATCGCTCTGATCACGTCTTTGACTGAGTCGCTCAGCAGGAAGCCGCAGATCGAAGATCAGTGAACCTTTGAACTGCCTGCGTTCAGTAACTCCGATCGGACGTTAACACCCGTCGTCTCACGGATCACTGGTGACCATCACAGGTGCACTAAATGAAACCTGCAGCGGTGACGTACGACTCCTGCAGAAACCCTCGTGGACTCACCCGGACTTCAGGTTGGCTATCGTGGTGCGTCCGAAGCTGTAGGCGTTGTTTTCTGGAATATACACAGAGTTCATCATCAGGAAACATTGATTACTGACTGAATGCTAATGATGCAGTGAACACAGAGACAACAGTCAGCGCCGATACTCAGCGGTGGAAAGTAACTGAGTACATTTACTTGAGACACTTGAAGTTTACTTTAGTATTTCCATTTTTTGCTACTTATTTATTTAATAACTTCAGTTACTTTGCAGATTCAGATTAATAACACAAAACAGAATCGCCAAATAAATGATGACGTATTATTATTATTATTGATTACGAGGAAAGAAGACTTCATTGATCCCGGGGTGGAAGTTCACGAGTCATTAAAGTCTTTAAAACGAGCTGCACCTTCAGCAGCTGCAACATTACAGTGACGAACACATGAATGCAGCAATAATTATGATCCAATAATATATATTATTCTGCGTAACGAGGAGTTTTACTTTGGTACTTTCAGTATATTTTGATGCTGATACTTTTGTACTTTTACTTCAGTAAAATGTTGAATGCGGGACTTTTACTTGTAAACTTTACTCAAGTAAAAGATCCGAGCACTTCTTCCAGCACTGATGTTACTACAACAATAAACTACCTGATCAGACAGAGTCCAGGCTCAGCTAAAACCACCATCTACCATCAGACAGCAAACACAGACCATCACACCAACACTCCTACACACCTGCAGACCGCCTACACACCTGCAGACCTCCTACAGCTCTGGTCTGACTGCTGTTACCTTCTTTAGAAGGAGGTCCCGGCACTCCTTGGCTTAGGAAAGCATCTTTACTGATAATTCTGACTAAAATCAATCAGACACAAGGCGAGAACACTGTGAGTCCAGAGTCTGCGGGTTTCAGTTCAGCTAACATCATTTATTTACAGGACTTCAAAGCTGCAACGTAACTAGTCATGTTTTACAATAGATCATGTGTCTTTAATCTTTTACTTATACTACAAACTAGCGATGTCTTCAGTTTGAGTTACAACCAGTTGGCAATTTGAGGGGCGATGAGGGGGATGAGGGGGATGAGGGGGATGAGGGGAGATGAGGGGCGATGAGGGGGATGAGGGGCGATGAGGGGGATGAGGGGGGGATGAGGGGATGAGGAGGGGCGATGAGGGGGATGAGGGGCGATGAGGGGGAATGAGGGGGGATGAGGGGATGAGGGGCGATGAGGGGATGAGGGCGATGAGGGGAATGAGGGGATGAGGGGGGATGAGGGGCGATGAGGGGGGGATAAGGGGGATGAGGGGCGATGAGGGGGATGAGGGGGATGAGGGGATGAGGGGATGAGGGGGATGAGGGGGATGAGGGGGGGATGAGGGGCGATGAGGGGCGATGAGGGGGGATGAGGGGATGAGGGGATGTTAACGTGCTCATAAGACGCTCTGTGCTTCACATCGCTGCTTTTAATAACCGCCAGCACCTGAGAACTCGTGGGACGCGCTGGTGCTGAACCTCCTGCGGAGGCCCGAACACGTCCGAGTCCGTTCTGACTTTGTGACAGACGTGACTGTAGTTTTTATCTCCGAATGTAGTTCGAATAATTCTCCTTTTATCTCATCCTAAACGGATTACAGATTTGTTTAATGTGAATCTGGTTTAAGCTGATGAATGCTAAAACGGAAACAGACTGCAGCTTTTCACAACAGTTAGCTAACTCTCTAAGAAGGAAATATGAATAACGCTTATAAATAAATTTATAACCCTGAATATCAACAACGTTGGAAAGTCAGGAGCTAGCTGGAGCTAAACTAGCTAGCTACAGGCTGGAACAGCTAGCTTAAATTCTTCTTTCCTTCACTTCATTGTTTATATTTTTAGCTTTTTTCTGAACGTTAGTGGACTGAACAGAAGACAATGTGCTGGATGTTTGTCTGAAAACTTGAGGCTTGGCTACCTGCAGAGCCCCTCTAGTTGTCAGAGTCATCTTTAGATTCTGGCCAGTATGTTATTGATTGAGTTATCGATTAGTTAAAAGGTCAGCTAGGCTAACTAGCTGCCGAGCTAGTTTTAGGCTAATATGTCTAGTCTGAACTTGAAATGTTAGCTATAGCTAGCTAACCTCAGTGATTTGGACCTTCTAGATTGTAACGTTATCTGTCAGCAGCAGAGACTTTAACTGACCAATCAGCAGTATTACATCAGTGGTTCCCAACCTGGGGAGTGGGGCCCCAGTAGGGGTCGCAACATGAATCTAAAGGGCCATGATATTATTATGAAGCTGTTGGCGTCGTTCTCACCCAGCAGGTCTCCGGAGAAGTTGACGGGCAGGACGATGCCGACAGAGAGGACGCCGACGACGACCAGCAGGCCGATGATGTGACGCTGGAAGGACAGATAGTGAACGGCGTCCTCACCACACTTCTCCCTGATCTCTTCATCCCTGCAGGAGGAGGAGGAGGAGGACGGGTCAGTCAACAGAGTCTGAACCAGCTTCGAGTCCTGCATCGACCAAACACCGAGACCTAAACCTGACCCCGCTGAACCTGACCTCTACGGTCACATCTGAGACCTGAACCAAGAACCGAAGCTAGATTTTTGCTTTATTTCATCCATTACTGACCAAGTACTGCACTTAAGTACAATTTCGAGGTTCTTGTTCTTTACTTGAGTATTTCCGTTACTGTATACTTCCACTCCGCTACATCTCAGAGGAAATATTGTACTTTACTGCATCACACTTATTTAATAACTTTGCAGATTCAGATTATTAATACGAAACATAAATCAACAAATACAATTATAGGTGAAGCTGCCCGGCAGAATATAAAGTGATTACAAGGAGCTCCACCTTCACCAGCTGATGAACACATTAACGCATCAATAATTATAATATAACATATATTATTCTGTATAATGAGCACTTTTAGTTTTGGTTTACTTGATGCTGATACGTTTGTACTTAAAATTTTGAATGCAGGACTTTTACTTGTAGCAGAGTGTTTCTACACTGTGTCGGTACTTTTACTGCAGTAACAGATCTGAGTGCTTCTTCCACCGCTTGTAGTTCACACTGGACTCACTGTGAAACACCAACACCACATTCAAAGTTTCTCCTACCCCCCCGCGACAGCCACAAAACCACAGAAGAAGTCGCGCTGCCGCCAAACAGAAGAAGAAGTAAAGGTGCAGCAGCTGAGATGTGAAAACAGCAGCTTTTCTAGAGAATCGACTCTGGAATACATGTTTGTACGCTGAGATTAGACAAACATGGCTGCAGCAGGTTAAAGCTCCCAGATTTGGTGTTTCAGTAACAGTCCAGCCGTTAGCGTCGACATATCCTGGTGTTGGTGAACAACGAGGCTCATGAGCTGGAATTTGCTTTTGAAGGTAACAGTGATACACACATACAGACTCACAGAATCGATCTCTCTCTCGTCTATCCAGCTGTTTGTGTTGAACACGTAATTTACATCCTCAGTTCAGTTATTTTCTTACACTACCAGTAAACTGACACAAGATGGTGGATAACCCTCCGACCCTCCGACCCTCCGACCCGCCACTCTCAGATAAACAGCTCAGAAATTATATCAACCCGAAGGAGTCGGGGACGAACACAAACACGCATCAAACATATAAAAAATATACAGAAAACTTCATTTGTACAGCGAGCAGGAGTTACATCCACCCTCCTCACCAGATGGGGGCGCTAATGAAGAACAGGCTTTTTCTGTTGTGAACAGTTTTGTTTAGATAAATAAAAAGATGTAAAACCTTTGACGTGTATCACATGGATCCTTCTGACTGAAACTGAAACGTCTCGTGTGTTTAAACGTGAAGCCGATACTCACTTTATTCTGAAGATGGCCGTCAGCCACGAGCAGAAGCCCTGCAGTGAAAAACACACCACAGTTACATACTGCTTCACACACACACACACACACACACACACACACGAAGACGACAGTGAGGATGATGATGGCGAATGACGAAGGTGGCCTTACGTTGTCTCTCTGATCGAAGTCGACGGAGCTGGAGACGGACGTGAGGCGTTCGTACCGATCGGGCGTCTCTGAGTGCATCGCCGAGGCAACGCTGTGGAGACAGACAGGAAGGAGTCAGCTGACTGTTAGCTGTTAGCATGTAGCCGCTCTGACCTTTGACCTCTGCGTCTGAAAGCTGATTGGACTCCTGAGTTTAAATCCTCTGGTTCCAGAGTTCCTTTAACATTTTAATCAAAAAGATCTATAAAAGACACTCAAACACAGAGGGAGCTAACAGGAAGTAGAATATTTTCAGCCTGCTTTTATCTAAAACCACCAACAGGGACTCTGACTTTAAACTGCAGCTGTGACAGAAAACACCAACGTTCACAAACTGAACTGATCTGAAAACCTCAGCAGAAACAGGACACAGGTGTTTCCAGGTGTGAGCGTGCTAGCCGACAGTACGTTGGGTTTTGTGTGGAGTTAGCTAACTAGCCAACTAGCACGTCACAGGGTTTATGTTTACACACAGAACTACAAAACACACGCAGCCCGTTACCTTTGGACCGGCTCATAGTTATCTTGGTCACGTCTTCGGCTGAATTAACGTTAAGAATGAAGAGAAGTGTGGAGCAGCGTTAGCATCACATCTGTTAGCATCACAGCCATTAGCATCACATTAGCCAACAGTGATCCAAATACACCCTTTAAATGCTGCACACACACACACACACACACACACACACACAGTCATGTCAGTATTCGTGGCTATGGGGGGCGATTGGTGCCACCTGACTGTTGCTTTGGCTGATGGTCGTCTTGCCGGATTAACTCCAGGGGCCCCGGGCTCCTACTGACCTCCACTATACAGTTTCATTATTTCCCTAGACTCTGAGAAACCGACCAGTACTTCAGAGCTGAAATTATTAGTTGATTAATCAATTAGTTGATTGGCAGAAAATTAATTGGCAACAATTTTGATAAATGATTAATTTTTAAAGCAGGAACTCACTTGTTCCAGCTTCTGCAGTGAGAATATCTGCTTCTTTCTTCTTTCTACGAGAATTAACTCGACAGCTTTGCTTCGGACAGCCGATCACTCGGCTTCAGGGATTAATGACGGCATTCTCACTGTTAGCTGCCGTTTTCTTCTGAACAATCAATCGATTATTAAAGAAAACGACGGTCAGACGCATCGATAATGAAACAACATAATAACACGTGAGCAACAAATAGAAACTGAAACAATTCAGGTCTTAAAACTAGTTTCAAGACCGGGACCACAAGATGGAGGAGCCCACCTAGCTGGTGAAGGTGTTCAGACACTAATGACCCCCCATACAAAAACACACAAACTGAAAAGAAGAGGTTGTGTTAGTGCACCAATCAGAGAGCAGAACCCTGTTAATGAAACCAGAGGAGGAGGAGGAAAAGGAGGAAGATGTTAGTGGACAAAACAAACATGGAGGACGCAGCAACATACTATTCCCGCTCCTCCAGGTCGCTGAAACACTTCTTCAGTCTTTGGATGGAAACAGAAAGAAAATCAAAATCATCAGCAGGAACAGAAACGCACTCTTTGGTCTTTTTACAAAACAACACGTCCGTATTTAAACATTCGGTGTTGACGTTGTGTGTGTGATGGCCACAAGGGGGCAACGGTGAGCTAATTCCACGCTCGAAAACTAACTTCGACCAGCGATTTCTGCTTCATCAGAAGTGTTTAAAAAACTGCACGTTTGGGTTTTAAAATAGAAATGACGTCTTGGATGAAAACTAAGTAGACAAACCAGACAGACATTCGCCAAAGGAAGATCTCCGCTTGATTAACTCAGACTTCTGAAGCTTCATGACTTCGATTGTAGAAAAGGTTTCAGTCGTAGTCGTCTGGACGCTGTTTTCAGAATCAAGACGTTTCGGCTCCCATCCGGAAGTCATTCTCAATTGTGAAAATGGTCTGAGAACTCAGAAATTTAAGCTACTCTGTGTTGCTTAAGCCCCGCCCTCAGGGAGGAGTCTACCTGAGTATCTGTTGATTAGCTAGTTTCACCTGAAACTGACCTAATAGTTTCCAACTGTTTTTAAAACAGTGTCGAGATGACTACGACTGAAGGAAACTATTAGGTCAGTTTCAGGTGAAACTAGCTAATCAACAGATACTCAGGTAGACTCCTTCCTGAGGGCGGGGCTTATGTAACTCAGAGTAGCTTAAATTTCTGAGTTCCCGTCCCATTTCTTCACAATTGAGAATGACTTCCGGATGGGAGCCGAAACGTCTTGATTCTGAAAACAGTGTCCAGACGACTACGACTGAAACCTTTTCTACGAACACTCCTGGACGAATGAGGGACGACACCGTCTTCATGACTTCAGACAAACTTTTACACAGAACTTGGATTTTGTACTCCCTTATTTATACTGAAATCACATTACGAAGAGATCTGTTAATGTCCAGTATGAACAGGAGGAATTATTACGCCAAGAAAAAGCTGTTTCAGTGTCCACATGAGACCCGACGCTGAACCGTCCTCAAACAGAAGAAATCTTCTGCGCTTGACGACAGCTTTTATCAGAAATTCAGTCCAAATGCAGACAGAATATAAACATCAATGAGGTTTTTTTTAATTAATATACTATGACCATAGAACAGATGAGATCTTGGACATAAAGGGCAAAATAAGGATTGCTAAACGTTTAGATGATTATAAGGAACCCGAAGTGTTTATCCGCCCAGCAGCGTGTAATGGTTTTTACTTAAAAAGCAATAAAAATCTTCAAAAAAGGTTAAGTGTCGCTTTTACTGGGACCTTTAGGAATATTTCCAATCTAAAAAAAGGTGAAATCAGATTCCAGGTCCAGAATCTCTGAAACTAAACTCCTTTCCAGAGAGGCCTAACATACGGACCCAAATATGTGTGCATGAGGCCGATCCAGACCCCCCCAGCAGGAGCGCTGAGGCCAGCTTAATTTGGATCTGTGGCTTGGATCTGTTAGTGGAAGCAGGCTGGGTTTCCCGTGCGTGAAGCCACGTTTGCTCTGATATTACCGTTAGCTTCCTTTTCCCGGCGCTGCCTCGTGTAACTGGTTTTTATTCGTTCAGGTGAAGCCTATGATGCCCGTTTTTTTCAAATTATAAGCATCACTATAAGTATCGGAGTTATTCTCAACAGATTCAGGAATCCGTGTTTCCGTCAGAAAGCAGGGGCGGATCTGTAGGTACCGGTAAAAGTCCTCTTCGCCCAGCTCGTAAGACAGAAATCCTCAAACTTATTAAAGTTTCCGTTTGTTATTTTTCGGCAAAAGGAGGCGAGACGAGTTTTTTAATTCCACCTGCATGACATCACTCTGATGATGACGTGAGAGCTGTTTTGGACGTAAGAAACCTCTGATGCGTCTGAACGTTTCCTGTCTGAGGCTCTTCCTGTGACTACAGG